>NW_027435485.1:0-3553 GCF_044706935.1 Curcuma longa
ACATATTGGTTCGTCAATTGACTCGGTCTCGTCTTTGTCATGCTGAATAAATTGAGACGCCGAATCAATGCAAGGTGAGACGATAGAGACTGGGATTTCATCAATAAATGAACTAGGCTGTTGATTGCTGTCAGACAAAGTGGGTTTCTAGTCTTCAATCAACACTTCATCTAGGTCAATATCCTCTTCACCAACATCATCATAAACTGGTATTTCGATCTCACCTTTTATGACTTCTCCTCAATTAATATATTGCTGCCTTGTGAAGATAATCGAATAGAATATGAATCATGAGGGCGAGCTGACCAACAATTTTGTTCGTCTTTAATCGTTGGCTTTCGGTTCTATAACTTTTCACTAACTAGGACACGTTGGAAACTTGCATCTTATCTCAATGTATGAAGTCACTGAGATAGAGATTGAGTGTATTCAAATGGAAAAAGGTAATCTTTCATCTTCTTCTTTATCTTCTCCCAATATGTGATCTTAGTTTTGCCTTGTCTGTCACGTGAGTGTCACAATTGCTCCTATCATGTGGATGCTTGGCCTCTGAGTTTGAAAGCAACCAATTTCACTTTAAAATGATCAGATACTTCCTTATAATAAAAAATTCTCACCACTTCATTAAGCCAATTAATGAATTTCTCGATCTATGATGTACCAGAAAACTCGAGAAGATTAACTAGAAATCTGATATCTCCATATCGCTCCTTTTGACCATGACTTTTGCGATTGTGATAGGAGTTTTTAAAAGTAAAACTAGAATTAGGATAAGGGAACTTACGACTTCTATGATCTTGCACCGCTAGATGCTAGAATAACTTGGGACTTATTTGTGTAGATCTTGAAGTATCTCATCTTGAGTGCTATGATCACGGTGCGAGACTTCCTCAACCAGAACCTGCCTGTCATGACCACGATCACGACCACAACAGTGATAAATCAGATTTGAGAGCTCTGATATCAACTAACGCAGAACGGGATAACAATTATCCTATGGGCAATATTGATTTCTTCGTTAATTGACTACGAACATCGAAAATCAATTATCTAAAACCTATTGATTCAAAAGAATACCAAGAGATAGAAAAATAAATGGTACTGTAAAAAAAATTATTAAATCAAAATTTTTTCCCTAAATATTAACTAGATAATGGTTTATATCGACTCAAAATTGTAATTTGTAAAAGAAAGAAAAAATCCTAATAGAAAGAAAATTTTTTAACGGACTCGAAATCTTAAAAATCCTAAATAGACTTAAAATCCTCAAATATAAAAAAATAAAAAAATTTAAAACTACTTTAAAATCAAAACTCTGAAAATTATTAAAAATAAAAATTAACAAAAATAGTAATAAAATCTTCAAATTCTGCTACATCACCCCCTTCTAACCTCTCTTTTTGAGCCATCACTAAGAGCCAACCTGATAGGAGCTGACCCAATAGAAGTTGACTTGACGTACATTCGCCCTACCGAAAGAGTCCGATCACAAGATAAAGAGTCAATCCATCTCTTGATCTCTGATTGAATCATATATGAAACTTACTAGTCAATTAAATCAATTTAAAAGTATACAAAATTTAAATAATCAAACAAACTCAAATGGGAAACTCTATAAAATTTAAACAAATAAAACTAAAGTTAAATTTAAACTCAATTCAATTTCAAAATAAAAAAAAAGAAGAAAATAACAATTTTAACTGTAACTTAATTTTACTTAATTATTTTATTAAATAAATTTGAAAGTAAAATACATTTAGAATGCGGGTATGGAAACTTATAACTTGTTTTTTAATATTATGTTTATATAAAATAAGATTGCAATAAAAATGACTGATTTCTTTTATTTGTGTAAAAAGAAGAAAAAGAAATCCATTGCTTTCTCTGTCGTCTGTCCGCGAGCTTCAAGAATCATGCAAGACTATTCTATTGTCCAACCCACCAAATCGTCCACAAAACCCTAGATCTAGGCTCTATCGCATCATTGAAACGACGTGGTCATCCCGCTTCCTTACGGGGATGACGTTCTGCAGCCCTCCATCAGGTCCTCCATCTATTCACTTTCGCCACTGACTGGGGCCCTGTCCTTTGGTCACCTTCATCTGCTAGTAACCCCATCCTTTAGAGCAAAATGTTCCCTGCATATTTCACATTGGTGTCTGTTTGCTCAATGGTTTCGGTTATAGTGTTTGCCCCGTGGAGGTCAACCTCATTGATCGAGAGGCATCTGCTTGTTTTCCTCCTTTCTTCGCTTGGATTCAACCTATCCAACTTGATTATCTTCACCCCCAATGACATTCGATGCAATATGATCATCTTTATAAAAAATTTTGCCATTTATTCTTAGGTAATACTTGTTATTACCTTGCTAGATCTATATTTAATAATAGTTTATGCATCTAGCTAGTATCAATACTTTGATGGTGGTAACAAAATCTATATGTTAATGATAGAATCAATCAAATATATTTTTAATGATGTCAACCATCAATATGTCAATGATGGTATCCAGAACTCTGTAGTTTAGGGAGTGTAACATGGGAGATCTAAGGCTGCGTTTGGTTTCAGAGACAGGGACACAAATACAGAGACAAGTAGAAATTTTTGTCTCTGTCCCCGTTTGGTTTTGAGAGACAGTACAAAAAATCAAGTTTTGTCTCCGTCTCTATCGCCATGCAACTCAAAATTTGTGTCCATCCCGTTTCTGGAGACAGTGCAAGTTGCACGGAGACAGAAGAATTAATTCCCATTTTACCCACAAAACCCTCGGTCCCGCAATTTGTTGTTCGCACCCATGAAAGGCACCTTTCGCCTACTGGTCTGCATCTTCCGTCTGTTTGCCTCTTCCGCCATCTTCCGCCGTCGCCTACTGGTCTGCATCTTCCCCCGTCGCCTACTGGTCGCACCTCCACCTGACTCGTCAAAGGAAGGCGCCGCCGTCTGCATCTTCACGCGCCGTCGTTCGCAGGAAGTCACGCCGTTCGCACCTTCCGCCATTCGCAGGAAGTCACGCCTTCACACGCCGCGGTTCGCACCTTCCGCCGTTCGCACCTACTGGTCTTACTGCTCCGAATCAGGTGGCAGTCTTCAGGTGGCAGACTTCAGGTTCTTTTCTAAACTTTATTTCAGAACACATTCCAGTATTCCAGTAGTGTGTCTTTGTTTCAACTGTATTCGGTTGTGAAAGGGCATACATCTGATCTTTCGTATCTGAATTTTGTTGTTTTATAGGAAAGAATGGACAGTATGGAGCAAATTAAACAATCTGTTACTTCCTATTTAATGATGAGATTTCAGATCGACACATTGATGCTAATTGTTTTAATTACTATGTTTGTATACACCAAGAAGAGAATAAATCGTAATAATTCTTTGACACTCAGTCAAAGGATTAATAGTGTCTCGCTCAGACGAGATGCACTTGAGCGTATTATTGGAGTGGGTGATAGGAATTGCATCTGGGAGTTAAGGATGAATGTAAATGCATTTGCGATATTGTGTGAGCTGCTTAAAGTTAAAGGTGGGTTAACTGAAGATGGTCGAGTAAGCATAG
>NW_027435486.1:0-1052 GCF_044706935.1 Curcuma longa
TAAATAGGTCCTCTTAGTGACCTAAGAGAGGGGGAGACCTTGGAGAACCACCGGAGCTGTTCTAGAGCCACCGACGCCTGTTTCAGAGCGAGATTCGACGATCCATCCACCGATCCGACTGCTCCAGTCCATCCTCATCCCATCTACGCCGAGATTGCAGTCCAAGGAAGAAGATAAGTCTCATTTCCTGCATTTCCTTGTTGTATCTTTGGATTGAGATGTACTCTTCCCTTCCTTTGGCTTGTAACCTCCACGCTATGGAGTAGATTCCCTAGATTCTAGGATGTAGGATAAATCAGATGTAATGGATGATTGTATTTGAATTTGATTAATCTACCGTTTTCTATGATATAACTGTCTATTGCTTTGTGGATTTGTGCTTGTGATGAATGATAAATTGTGTGTATGAATCCATGAGGGTAGGAATTGATTATGTATTGAGGAATCATTAGGTCGTACACCGGGGCGCTTCGTGACAGGGAGAATGCCTTGAACCGGACGAGTTTCCGAGGGGTTTCTTAATGCATAGTTGATTCTTATGAGGGATAGTTAGCGGTCATTCGTTGTAGGGGAGAGGTCCGTAAAAAGATATCCTGTGACAGGGGATAGGGTTCTTTTAGTACTCCGGGGCGCCTGAGTGACACGGGAATGCCTTGAACCGGGCTTCTAGAACCATCTCAAATCGACAACGAGTGACGTAAGAACACCAATGCATTATTTCGAGGATACCTGACGAGGTTGAATTGGATAAATTGGTTAACATCCCTACAATTGAACAATTATTGAGGGAAGGTAGAGGATCCAAGTCAATCAATCCATACTCTGAGGAGTCCGAAGTCCTAGGATCGTTTCACAACCAAGTGTCACAGTCGATTCCTTTCTTCGAACTCTAGGATAAAGTACTTTAGAACACTCCCATCTCCCCCACACAACTCATGCTCAATATTCTCTCCACCTTTTTGTGCTAAATCTAGTAAGTAGTTCCACGGTCCCTGTGGATTCGATCTTTTTATTACTTGATGACATTCCGTATACTTGCGGAACGCTATCAT
>NW_027435487.1:0-2418 GCF_044706935.1 Curcuma longa
ATTCCGTATACTTGCGGAACGCTATCATCGTTCTCTGGACCGGATAGAGTCGGAGAGGGCTCGGTAGCTCGTTCTCCGGACTAGGTCAGAGAGGGCTCGGTAGCTCATTCTCTGGACTGGATGAAGTGGGAGAGGGCTCGGTAGCTCGTTCTCCGCACCAAACCATGGTCGGAGAAGGCATGGTAACCTGTCTTCGGATCGGATCCTTATCAGAGGAGGCTTGGGAGTTTGTTCTCTGATTACGTGATCCAATGCGGTTGGCTCGGGTGAGACCCAAGTTAACCTGATTAGGTTTTCAATTCAGGGGTTGAGTTTTAACTTGGTCTAATCGATTAGTGAATTGATTAACCAAGAATCAGTTGGGTAATCGACCGGACGATCGATTACTGAACCTTCTGTTTACGAGAGAAAATTGGTAATTGACTTTCTAGTCGATTACAGAACATTCTATAAGATCGCGCAGAATTTCACAGAACCTCCTATAATCGATTGGTTAATCGATTAAAAGAAGGGTTGATCGATCGCTTGTTCGATTAACAGCTTTAAGGAGAAAACGGGATTTACGAGTGGTATCTGATCGATTACCATGCCTTAATCGATCAGGTAATCGATTAAGGGCTATTGTAATGGATCGATTGATCGATTACACGCATTGCTGAGAAATGAACTGCGACGTTTAATCGATTCTCTGATCGATTAACATATTTCTGATCGCACTGCTCTGACTTCTGCTTATCTGATTATCTCTGATATTGCTTTGCTAATCATCTGTGAAGTTTGCAGGTTGAGTTTGAATTTAGATAAAGAACCAGAATGGTCAAGTAATGGCTTTCCATCTTCACAGGTTTGTCGAGCTGTGTTTTCAGGTAAAAGGCGTTGCTTTGAGCTGCCACGATCAGGTGCTGAGAGGAGCATGGCTCAGATGATCAGGCAGTGAACTCAGAGAACGTTGGTGAAGGAAGTTTAAGAGGAAGAGCTGAAGGGGAAGATATGAACTCTCTCGCAACTTGAAAACCCTAGCTGGAGTTTGGCTTGTGCTTGTGCATTCCCTACTCTTCTTTGAAGTTTCCTGGTGTTTTGCTCTTGCGAAGCTCAGCTTGCTGTTTGATTGAGGCACAAGGGCTGTAAGTTTCATTTGTGGTAGTCTCAATCTTGAGTTTCTCCTTCTATAATCTCTATGCTTATCTATCATCTTTGAGATTGGTTGTGGAGAGGTCACTCCACCGAGAAGGAGGTTTTATTAGCCGGATTCATCTGGGGTTCGATCTACCGAAGATCAAGGCTTCGTCCACCTTACGGACACGCCGAGGAGTAGGGGCAAGCTATCCCCGAACCTCGTATATTCTCTTGTTTGTATTGTGCTTGCTATTGTAGTTGTTTTTCTTCTTGTTTCCGCTGCGTACTAACCTTTTGTAGGAGAAAAATGATCGATTTTCGATAAAAGAGCTATTCACCCCCCCTCTAGCCGTCTCTCAATCTTCAACACAGGTTGGTAGACTTGGCAAAAGGTGAAGTCCCGGAGGTGCGGCCTCTTGGCAAAGGTGAAGTCCCGGAGGCGAGGCCTCTTGGCAAAGGACTTAGCACGATGAAGCTGAGGGAAACATCTCAAAGCTAGTGCAAGGAAGGGCACGAGGCTTGTGGAAGGCGGTTGAAGGCTTGTGTCAAGGCTAAGGGCTGAAGAAGAAGCTGGAAGGGGAGTTTCAGCTAGTCAGTGAACTGGAAGTCAACTGGAATTGGACTGCATTTTCAGTCGACTGATCAGAGTATCAGTCGACTGGACTGCATTTTCAGTCGACTGATCAGAGTATCAGTCGACTGGACAGTATTTTCAGTCGACTGATGGCAGAATAAATCACACACAGAAAGATCAGTCGAGCCAGAAGAAGGCAGTCGACTGGCACCAGTCGACTGGCCTAGGAGCAGTCGACTGGAATTTAAACGTTGGGCTAATTAATGCAGATTCTATAGCCGTTGAAGCCCATCAGTCGACTGGCCATGGGAGCAGTCGACTGATGTCATGAAAAGCATAAAAGACAGCTGCGAGATTGAAGAGAGCACTTCTTCTTTTCGAGTATATTTTTATGAGATCTTCAACGCTCTGTCTTTTACTTTTCTACTCTTCCTCCCAAAGCTATTTTCTATTCATAAGAGAAAAGAAATCAAGTGTGGAAAGGTTTCTCCGCCTTTAAGAGTTTTCTTAGAAGGAGATCTTTTCATAGTGAAAAGGGTGTGTGGGCTGTGTGGATTCTTGGATTAGTCACCTCTGCGGAAGTGGAGACCAAGTAAATCAAACCGGGTTAGCGTTGTGATCTTTTATCTCTTTTATTATTTTGCTTCCGCTAATCTCTGTGCAGAGAAAGATCAAGAAATATCGAAAAACGCTATTCACCCCCTCTAGCGAACGCATCGATCCTCAAC
>NW_027435488.1:0-1026 GCF_044706935.1 Curcuma longa
CGAATGTTATTAGCCTATGCGGCACATAAAGGATTCAAGCTCTATCAGATGGACGTTAAGTCCGCATTTCTAAACGGGTTTATAAAAGAAGAAGTCTATGTAGGACAACCACCAGGGTTTGAAGACAAAGAACATCCTGAATATGTTTTCAAGCTAAAGAAAGCTCTTTATGGACTAAAACAAGCTCCTAGAGCTTGGTATGAAAGGCTTTCTACTTACCTAGTAACTAAAGGATTCCAACAAGGACAGATAGACCCATCCCTATTTGTGAAAAACATAGAAAAAGACTTCTTCATAGCCCAAATCTATGTAGATGACATAATCTTTGGTTCAACCAACTCAAAATATTTAAAAGAATTCATAAATCTAATGAAAAATGAGTTTGAAATGAGTTGGGTAGGTGAACTTCACTTCTTTTTCTAGGACTTCAAATTGAAACAAAACCAAAATATAGACTTAAAATACTATAGGAGTATAATTGGGAGTCTACTATATCTAATTGCAAGTCGACCTGATATACTATTTGCAGTAGGTATATGTGCTAGGTACCAATCAAATGCTAAAGAATCACACTTAATTGCAGTTAAGGAATATTAAGATATATCAAAGGAACCTTAACTGTGGGAATGTGGTACTCCAGGAATAACAACTTTGACCTAATTGGATATTCAGACTCAGATTAAGCCGGTACAAACTAGACCGCAAAAGTACAAGTGGTGGATGCCAGTTCTAGGGTCCCTGTCTGGTTAGCTGGTGCAGTAGAAAGCAACACTGTGTTGCATTGTCTACAACTGAAGCTGAATACATTGCCTTAGGTGAATGTGTTGCACAACTCCTTTGGATGATGCACACATTAACGGATTTCAACTTAGAATATAAAAACACAAAAGTATTAATTGACAATATAAGTTCAATCAACTTAAAAAAAAATCCAGTACACCATTCACGAACTAAACATATAGAAGTCAAGCATCACTTTATACGCGATCACGTTGCTAAGGGAGAAATTGTACTCGACTACGTCGA
>NW_027435489.1:0-2271 GCF_044706935.1 Curcuma longa
TTTATGCTTATGACGGTAAAGAAATAAAGCATATAATTAAATAGCATAAAAGAAAGCAATAAATATGGAAAAAAAATTATTTTCCAACTATTATGGCCTCTTCTATATCCGCCGTTCTTCTACATGCCTCCTTTGCCGTCCGTCCATCTTGTTTCCTTCTTCGTTGCGTCTCCGGTCCTCATCATAGCACCACGCCCGTCCAGAGTACAAGATAAAATTTAAATTTTACAACTGTCAATCCTATACTCCACAAAGGAGTTTACATGTAATCTAGATTGAATAGTAAAATTTAAAAACTATACAGCGTCCCGCTGTGCTTAATTTATTATTACACACATGCACATCATACAATACATACATATCACAATTCAGGCCATAATAGTTGGATCTAGGAATCCTGCAACCACAGAGTTAATCTACTTGCAATTCCTACTATTATCCTGCCTAAACTTATGCATGAAAAGTGCATAAATAACTGAAACCAAACACACAGAGCCCTAACCAATGCTCTGATACCATTGATGGGAAAGTCTTGAAAAACCGTTCCGGTAGATTCTTGCAGAACAAAAATTTTCCCGGAAACGATCTCAAGTTGCCCTCATAGTCGATCAAACGAAGTTTGATCGACGCATTTAGATCATTGGGCTCTTGTGTTTGGTTTACAGGATCCAATATAAAAAGGGATAATTTAACTTATGCGGAAACATTAAATTATACCTTTCTTCGGACTGTTGCGAAGGATGTGGATGACCCCTCTTGATCTTCTGCTGTATTCCTCTCCTCTTCTCGAACGTTGTGTGGGCAACGATCCTTCGAGAATTTCTCCACCAGAATTCTCCTCTCCGATGGCTAGCAAACTTTCCTTCCTTCTCTTTGTCTGGAGAAAAGAGAAGAGGAAAGAGGAGGTTGGCTGCCGAGAGTTTCGGCCACCAAAAGATTTATGTCGTGTGTCTCAAAGCCTTTGCAAGCCCCTCTTTTATAGCCTAGCCATCTCCCAAATATGGTATGATTTGTATCATAAATATGGTATGATTTAAATCATAAACTTGGTATGATTGGAATCAATCCGATCGGAGAATTTGGTATGATTTCGGAAGTTACCAATTCGAACCCGAGGTGTTTAATCGATCAAGGAATCGATTAAACATCGTAACTTTTCCTCATTAAGCTGGTAATCGATCAGGTGATCGATTACCAGGTGGTAATCGATCAGGTGATCGATTACCCGATCTCCCACGGAGCTTGGTAATCGATCAGCTGATCGATTACCAAGGTGTGTAATCGATCAGCTGATCGATTACACTACTTAGTATGGGTTCGAATGCCTGGTTTCTTCACGAATTCTTCCAAGGTGGATTTGAGGGTTTCTAGAGGCTACAGCAGGGACCTAGAGGAGGAATTGGTTTTGGTCTCCCGATGGGCTTAAGCTTCCCATGTTCTTCACCGAACACACAGCTTAAGTCTATCAATAATAACTCATTCCACTAGAGAGTTATTATTGCACTACCGCACCAATCCCATATTATAATATGGGCTCCTTCTTACTATAAGTACATTAGTCTCCCTGTGTTTAAGATATCGTATGTCCGTCAATTAAATGAGTTACTGACAACTCGAATTTAATCAACTTCTAATCCAAGAGTAGTACCACTCAACCTTATTATCATGCGGACAAGGTCCACCTGCAGGGTTTACATGATAATCCTTATGAGCTCCTCAAGGGGACATCATCAACCTAGATTATAGGACACAGTTTCCTTCTATAATCAACAACACACCATGTACATAATACTTCTTCCCAACTCATCGGGCCTTTTGATCTATCGATCTAAACCTCACCCTTTGATGAATCAAAGAATTACATACTAAGTACATGTGTTTGTTATTATATCGGGATTAAGAGTATGTACATCTATAGTAACAGAGGTTTAGTTCGATTATATAGTCAGTATAAATCGAACAATCCTCAGATGGTCCTGCTCAATACACACTTAGTGTACTAGTGTAATTCTATAGTCAAGACAGACTAAGACCAAATTACACTACAACCAATCCAATGGTTTGTCCAATCCATCTTGGTTGTGAACACTGTTTATAATCTATAAGGAACTGATAACATGGTCTTCTGTGTGTGACTCCGCACACCATGTTTATCTACAATATAGATTAAATGGACACTTGCATAAAAACTAAATGCAAATATTGACCAAATGTGATTCTTATTTCAGAATGTTTATTTACATAGCTAGGATTCTGGTATACATCCCAACA
>NW_027435490.1:0-1258 GCF_044706935.1 Curcuma longa
TGTAATACCCGCAATTTTTCCTTCGATAAATCCTGGATAATTATGTATAAAAATGATAGATTAAATTATGTTAAAAAGGATGATTATAAATTATCAATTTAGGCTTTAAAAATTTAATAGGCCTAAAAGGATGCTTCTTGATGGGTTAATTGCTTGTAGGCTTTGCTAGAAAAAAAAAGTAAAAATGAAGGTGCCAAGGATTGAACCTTGGACCTAATGTATAGCAAGCCATGAGTTAACCATAGGAGCAAATGAATGTTTCTTGAGAGAGACATAAGAGAAATGAATTTGAATACGGGATGACATCATCCTCATTAAATGCAAGAGTTACAAATGCAAATAAATTCCTTTCATTGTTTTCTCCCATTTAGGATCAACGAAAATTCAGAATTTTTATTTGAATTTCGAAATGGATGAGGTGGAGGAGGGTTACAAGAAGGACAATTAAGAGAGGGGAGGTTACTAAAGGGTAATTAATGGAGGAGTTACAAGATTAGCTATTACCTTTCCATTTGGTGTATTCCTCATGCTATTGCCGAAACCTTCTCTTCTCCTTGCTTGTTTTCATTTTCTTGGCCGAGCACTCTGAACTCTTCTTCATCCACACGGATCCTAAGGAGGAGGAGGAAAGATTTGAGGCATTAGAGAGGTTAGGAAGAAAGGTTAAAGCAAAAGAGAAGGTAAGTCTTGCTATAGTTTGGTTTCTTTTCTTGTTTTCTTTGTTTCTTTCTTTGGTTTCTTTCCTTGGCCGAGAGATCTAAGGATGCTCTCATCATCATCTTTTGTCAAGTAAAGAGGTTAAATCAAGGGCTAAGGGAAGGGATCCAAGGAGAAGAATAGGAAACAAAAGAAGGGACAAAGGACTTGTAAGTGTTGTTGGGTCTCTTGTTTTTCCTTTCTCCTCTCTTTTCTGTTTCTTGTCTCCTTACTTCTCATTTTGGCCGAGAGATACTAATGATGGTTTCATCATGATATGGTCAAGAGAAGGTTTTAACGAAAAGGCTTGGAAGGTTGGGAAGAAAACAACAAGGTTATCAAAAGGACAACAAGGCAAAGAAGTTTGTCTTTTCTCTTGTTGTGAGAAAACTTTGAGAACATTAAGAACCAAGGGTAAGACTTCCCTCACCCTGCAACATAGTAACTTGTTGATGGTTTTTCATGTTTCTTAGTGGTTTTAAAGTTTATATGACAAAACATGAAGAAAACATGCTTGATAACTTTCGGCCATGAGGTAAAGATAAGATTTAAAAGCATGCTT
>NW_027435491.1:0-1268 GCF_044706935.1 Curcuma longa
AAAGAGTTTGTGAATGGCTCAGGAACTTGTTGATGGACTTAGATGTGATTCCTGGTTTGCCAAAGTTATCACAATTTATTGTGATAACAGTGGTGCAGTTGCAAACTCGAAGGAACCACGAGCCCATAAGGCAAGTAAACACATCGAGCGCAAGTACCACCTGATATGAGACATCGTAAAGCGAGGAGAAGTTGTCATCGCCAAGATTGCATCAGCAGATAACCTAGCAGATCCTTTCACGAAGGCCCTTCCAGCGAAAGCGTTTGATAGGCATGTGGAGGAGATGTGAATCAGATGTATGGCAGCGTTTATGGCAGCATAGTCTTTTAGTATAAGTGGGAGATTGTTGGGATGTATACTATAAAGTCTTACTTTTTGTATAAACATCTATTTTGCAATAATATTGAAATGAGAATTACCTTGGTCAGAATGTTTGCATTTCTTATATAATGCAGTTGTCCACTTAATTTATATTGTAGATAACATGGTGTGTGGTGTCACACACAGAAGATCATGTTATCGGTTCCTTATAAATTATAAATAGTAGCTCATAACCAAAATGGATAGGGACAAACCATTGGAGTGGTTGTAGTGTAATTGGTATTAGTTTATCTTGACTATTAAATTACACTAGTACACTTTGTGTGTATTGAGCAAGACCGTTTGAGGTCGTTCGATTTATACTGACTATATAATCGAACTAGACCTCAGTTATCATGGATGTGCATGCTCTTAATCCTGATATAATAACAAGCACATATACTTAGTATGTATTTCTTTGATTCATCAAAGGGTGAGATTTATCTCGTTAAATCAAAAGGCCTGATGAGTTGGGAGATAATGCTATGTATATGGTGTGTTGTTGATTATAGAAGGAAACTGTGTCCTATAATCTAGGTTGATGATGTCCCCTTGAGGAGCTCATAAGGATTATCATGTAAACCCTGCAGGTGGACTTAGTTCCGCATGATAATAAGGTTGAGTGGTACTACTCTCGGACTCAGAAGTTAATTAATTGAGTTGTCAGTAATTCAATTAATTGACGGACATACGATATCTTAAACACAGGGAGACTAATGCACTCATGGTAAGAAGGAGTCATATTATAATATGGGATTGGTGCGGTAGTTCAATAATAACCCTTTAGTGGTATGAGTTATTATTGATGGACTTGAATTGGGTGTTCAGGGAGAACATAGGAAGCCTAAGACCATCAGGAGGCCATAACCTATTCCTCCTCTAGGTCCCTACTGAAGCCTCTAGATAAA
>NW_027435492.1:0-1356 GCF_044706935.1 Curcuma longa
CCCCATAAGGGATATCTGTTGGTGCAATCTTTGCCCCAAGTGCATTGAGTTTTAATGTTTGGCTAAACCATGTTTAAAGTTAGGCAATACTTGTGATCTAACATGTGTGATGCAAGTTTGCAGGAAAGTCCAAGCGTGGTCTTGGCAAAGGAAAGTCCAAGCGTGGTCTTGGCAAAGGAAAGTCCAAGTGGGAAGTCTTGGCAAGGAAAAGTACAAGTGGGAAGTCTTGGCAAGGAAAAGTCCAAGTGGGTAGTCTTGGCAAGGAAAAGTCCAAGTGGGTAGTCTTGGCAAGAAAAAGTCCAAGTGGGTAGTCTTGGCAAGGACTTGACATGACGAAGATGATGGAAGCATCTCAAGCTAGTGCAAGGATGATGGAGCATCCAGGGAAGGCATGAGGCTATGGGAGATGTTTGAAGGCCGAGGTCTAGGTCAAGAGAAGCTGAAATGGGATTTTTCAGCTTCACCAGTCGACTGGCCCTGCCAGCAGTCGACTGCTCATAAATCAGACGCACACAGAAAGATCAGTCGAGCCAGAGGAAGACAGGAGTCGACTGGACAGTCGACTGGTGTTATTGGAGTCGACTGATTCCAGTCGACTGGTCTTGGATCAGTCGATTGCTATTTGAACGTTATAGAAAATTAGCAAGCATTTAATGCACTTTAATGCGAGATTCTGTTGTCGAGTGAAGCCATCAGTCGACTGGCCCTGCCAACAGTCGACTGATGCCGAAGAATTATAAAAGAAGCCTGCTCGAGATCAACTCAAGAATTCTGCCATTCTTTTATTCTTTCTCGCTTCTTTTGAGAACGTTTTTGTTCTCTATTCTTTGCTTTCTTCCTCTCCTCTTGGACACCATTTCATATCATCTATGAGGAGATCGAAAGAGTTGTAAAGGTTTCTCCGCCTTCGAGGTTTTCGAGAAGGAGAAGATTCATAGTGCATCGGGTGTGTGCGTGCGTGTGGATCCTTGGATTAGTCACCTCTGCGGAGGTGGATACCAAGTAAACAAACCGGGTTAGCGTTGATCTTTGTTTTCTCTTTTATATTTTTCTTCCGCTAACACTCTTGCAGAGAAACAATCAAGAAGAATCGAAAAACACTATTCACCCCCCTCAGGCGAACCAACCGATCCTAACAAGTGGTATCAGAGCCGGTTACGTTTCGGAGGATCTAACAATCAACTGGAGCAACAAATGGCGTTCCAAGAGGGTTATAGCACCACACGACCACCATTCTTCGACGGAAATGATTTCGCATACTAGAAAGGTAGGATGGAGTTCTATCTAATGAATGACTTTGATAACTGGATTATTGTTGTAGAAGGTTTCGAAAAATCGAAGGATGCAACTGGAACA
>NW_027435493.1:0-1899 GCF_044706935.1 Curcuma longa
AAATATAATCATTTTTCATAAATTCATATTTTTCCTTGATAGTATATGTGAAAACAAACTTGCTCGCAAAATTTCAGATTTTTCTGAATTTTGTAGAATTTTTAACGCATTTCTGGAAGTTTGCCGTATAGTGCTATTTTAGGGTATCAGTCGACTGATGCACAAATCCAGTCGACTGCGGTCAAAATTCACTCGACCAATAATTCTGTGAGTTTCTTTTTCTTGTCCAGTCGACTGCATCAGATGATCAGTCGACTGATGTGTTCGATTTTCACTATTTTGACCCGTTTCTTGATAATTGATCATTCTTTGACCTCTAATTTTTGATACATGCTCTAGGAGTATATTTTTGGTCTATAGTAATGTCCAAAACCTAAAACTTAAATGTCATAATACAATTGTTGGTGCTTGTTGATATTTAGGGGGAGGTCTTGGTTAATTCCTAATTTGGCATCCATATATATTTCATGATCATTCTAGAAGACCTTTGTGTTGCCCTCATACATAATGCATGACTTGTTTAACGGATTGATACAAAGTGATTGTGCCTTTAAGAGTTTCAAGAATTGTCAACCCTGTATCAAATAATCATTTTAATGGGTTAAAACTCTTTAATCATGTTATAAAACTCTAAAGACTAGTCAGAAAGTGAAATTCATGTTTACACTTTTACACCTTGCTTACATGATTAAGGGTTGGAATGAACTTGATAACTTTCCAAAGATATTGTTGGTGCAATGATGTTAGGGGAGGTCTACTTTAGGGGGAGTATGACCATCATTGGATAAAAGGATTACCTTTTTGATTTTTGTCAAAAAGGGGGAGAAATGAGAGATGTTTAAGTTAGGAGAAGGATGATGGTTTAAGTTAGATCATGTTATATGATTCATGCTTATCATGCTTATCATGCTTTATTATCATGCTTATCATGCTGTTATGTTAATCATGTTGTTATGCTTTTCATATTTAAAGACCTAACTTAAACAAGGTTTTTGCCAAACATCAAAAAGGGGGAGATTGTTGGTGCAATCTTGCCCCAAGCATTATTGGGTTTTAATGTTTGGCTAAAACATGTTTAAGTTAGGCAATGTTGGTGATCTAACGTGTGTGAATTGAGTTCACAGGAAAGTCCAGGTTAGCAGACTTGGCAAAAGATGAAGTCCCGGAGGCGCGACCTCTTGGCAAAGGTGAAGTCCCGGAGGCGAGGCCTCTTGGCAAAGGACTTAGCACGACGAAGCTGAGGGAAA
Organism: Curcuma longa; assembly: GCF_044706935.1. Classification (NCBI taxonomy): domain Eukaryota; kingdom Viridiplantae; phylum Streptophyta; class Magnoliopsida; order Zingiberales; family Zingiberaceae; genus Curcuma; species Curcuma longa. The sequence continues at coordinate 1,248 of NW_027435493.1, forward strand.
CGTCTCAAGCTAGTGCAAGGAAGGGCACGAGGCTTGTGGAAGGCGTTTGAAGGCTTGTGTCAAGGCTAAGGGCTGAAGAAGGAGCTGAAAGGGGAGTTTTCAGCTTGGTCAGTCAACTGGAATTGTGATTCAGTTGACTGATCAGAGTATCAGTCGACTGGACTGCATTTTCAGTCGACTGATCAGAGTATCAGTCGACTGGACTGTAATTTCAGTCGACTGATGGCAGAATAAGTCATACACAGAAAGATCAGTCGAGCCAGAGGAAGGCAGTCGACTGGCACCAGTCGACTGGCCTAGGAGCAGTCGACTGGAATTCAAACGTTGGGCTAATTAATGCAGCAATTAATGCAGATTCTGTAGCCGTTGAAGCCCATCAGTCGACTGGCCATGGGAGCAGTCGACTGATGTCACGAAATCGGTTGAATAGCTAGAGGGGGGTGAATAGCGTTTCTCGATTTTTCTTGATCTTTCTCTGCACAGAGATTAGCGGAAGCAAAAATATAAAAGAGAAAGACAGAGATCAACGCTAACCCGGTTTATTTTACTTGGTATCCACCTCCGCAGAGGTGACTAATCCAAGGATCCACACGCACGCACACACCCGATGCACTATGAATCTTCTCCTTCTCGAAAACTCGAAGGCGGAGAA
>NW_027435494.1:0-4183 GCF_044706935.1 Curcuma longa
CGAGTTGCCTTTCGAGTCGACTCCAATCTGTCGTGGAGTCTTCTGAGTCACCTTGAGTCGACTCAAGTCCTATCTGGCGGAGAATTGATCGCGCTGACTTCCGAATGCTGGCTGACTAAGCTCGAGTCGACTCGAACCTTAAGTCGAGTCAACTCCAATAGCAAAACTTAGCCAATTTTGCCCGGAGTCTGCGTTATTCAGTTTTTCCAATCCTGCAAAAGTGTTAGTGAAATAATATGCAAAATAAATGTTTTAGAGTTAGTTCTTGGAACATCCTCTGGTTCTTAACTTCAGGTCTCCAGTGAGACCTTGAGTTAGATCGACGCCTACTGTTCCCCTTGGGAACACATCCTCACCCACTACTCTTAGGAGAATTTACCTGTTGCCAACTAAGTCCTCCTGACTCGTTGGATTTTTGCTCGGCTCTATCCTCAGCCCCCAGGGTTTGTGCTGCAGCTCGATCCTCCCTGACCAGTCCAGTCTTCTGTTGCGACTCGATCCTCCAGATTGGTCCAGTCTTCTGCTGCGGCTTAGTCCTCCAGACCAACCCAGACTTCTGCTGCAGCTCGGTCCTCCAAATCAGCCCAAACTTCACCTGGTGCTTGATGCGGTTTGTTTTGCATGGGATTTATTTATTTACATTTCCCTTTATTTATTTGTCACTTACACCCATCAAAATTAATTATTTATTTACCAAACCTCTTTATTATCGTCCTAAGTAATACAGAGAGGTCCGGGTCGTCTCTCTCAGACTCAATGACTGGATGTTTATTCTAGACTGGTTATGGGTTTTATTATATTTTATTCATCCTAAATATCTACACTTTATTTATTTATAATTTAATCTACAATTAATAAAGGAATCCTAAATATACATTATTTACAATTTACATCAAATATTACATACAATCTACACATCATATATCCTACATAATTTAACCCCTAAATTCAAATCATATAACATACAATAACATACATTCCTCAACCTACATCAATTATACAACATCAATTACATGACAAACAAACAAACATAAATCAATACATACAATATACAACACGGTCTTGAAAGACAACTTATTGCCCATTCATCCATCATGTACAACAAGCATATAACCTAACTCTATACAACATGTATTATACAACACTACAAACAACGTAATATACAACATACAATTTATTATGTATAAACACGAAACACAATCGTACAACATCACACAACATAGGCATGCATCTCAAACTTGTTCAACTTGAATTCACCTCCACAACAACACTAATCTCATGTGCACATTGATTTCAATAACTAAAGCATTCTCAACCGGTTGTAACAAACTATAAGATCCAAACATATCATGGCATAACAAGAATTCATTCATCCTTAAGGTCCAACATCAACATAGGATTTAAATCAAATAGTTGAACATACCCATAGTCGAAACTTCCTCCACATAAATCCAAAAATTAACTATATCCGGTTACAACACCTCATGCTAACCAATTGCATCACTCAACATACAAACACATTCAAACATCAACACAAATTCATCCAATTCAAAACAAGCCAGCTCTCAAGAACATGTCTTTCATCACAAACCGAAACCAACAGTGGGAACAATTAATTCAACAAAGCTTCAAAGAACCAGAAAATGGGATTTTCATTGATTGAAATTAGCTACAATAAAATACAGAAATACTGAAAACAAGTTAGGGTTAGAATTTTACAATGGTGTTAAGGTTAGAAGGCAATTAGGCAATTGGGTTAAATGTTACAATGTATTTACAGTGAATGAAAGGGGGTTTCGGTTGAACAGAAATGGAAGAAGAAACCAACAACTAACAACAAAATAAATCAAAACTAGGGTTAGGGTTTCGTTGACTTCCCTCAATGGCGTCGGCACCAACTGAAGAGAAGAAAACAGAGGAAGGAATGCGGAATGGTGGCGTCCCGGCCAACACAGAACAATAACTTGGACTTCGACGGAATGCACGCTAACAGGAATGGATCTCACCGGAGCTGGACTAAACCAGTGAGAAGCGATCGGAGATGCCAAGATTTGGATGCTCAAGTCCTCCGCCCGTGACCTGTTGTCCATGAACAGAACATTAGACAAAGGAAGATTGAAATCCTTACCTTGCTTCATCGGTGGGGGGATGGTCGAAGCCAAGCACGAGCATCTCCTAACGCCTCCGAACCACATCGGCGAAGGGCACTTATGCTAGGATCTGTGGAGGTGAAGCGCCAGGGCATCCCGCCGGAGAACCACCCACGGTGGTGCCTCTGTGCTAAATGCCGTCGTGCACCGATGACTGGAGAACCACTCACAACCTTCGTTCCGCGACAACGGGGACTAAGTATTCGCCTCCGAACCACATCGACGAAGCCTTGCGGGTGTCGGCGCTCATCAACTAGCTCAAGCCGTCTCTATTTGTGTGCTGACCGGAGGGAGGAAGGGATGGCGAGGTGCACGGTGGGGGCTCAGGACCGCGACGGTGACGAGGAGACGAAGGTGAACAGTGCTCGCGATTTTGGGAGCACTGTAGCTTCTCAAAATCGCGAGAAACCCCCCGATCACTGAACCGGCTTCGCCCTTTTAACGTTGCTGCTGAACCGCGCATGAAGCAATCGAACCAGCGTCTGCGCTGAACCACGCATGAATTAGGGTTTGAGTGAATTGGGCTGTTGGATTGGATTTCTGGGCTTGGGCTGAAATTGGGCTTGATCAATGAGGTGGATTGGATTTAAGTGGCTTGCTTTTGAGTTGGGTTAAATCAAAATTTGACTTGAGTTTGCAATTAAACCAGATTGAACCAGATCTGAACCAGACTGAGCCAGAATTGATTTTTCTTCCAATTTGAATTCCCTGCAAAATAGATTATCTTCATCCTAATTTCTTGCCAATTCAATTACCACAAATTAATATCGATAAATACATCAAAATAATAGAAAATAGAATGAAGACCACAATTAATCTAAGATAGAAAAAATAAAGTAAAAGTCCAATTCATGATATGAAATATAATCAAAATTAGCCCAATATGATACTAATTTACCCAATTGAATTTCTCTAAATTGAATTTCCTGTAAAATACATTATAACCAATTAATCTCTATAAAATCCCATAAATTAATTAAAATCACAATAACCACCACAATTCATCCAAAATAAAGAAATAGTCCAAAATCCATATTTGTGATATAAAATGCGGTCCAAACCGGTCCATTCTAATCCTAATTTACCCACAGAAAATGCCCCTCATCAGAGCTTCGACTTTGCCAAGGCTTCTGCCTGATCCTCCATATCAAGACTTTCCAATGCCTAGCTTCCACTAGGACTTAGATCAAACCTGTGCTCCCTGCACACTTAGATTAATATCATTAGTCCAACACACACTTAATTTGAACCTAGTGTCATTATCAAAACTAAGGTTCGATCTGCTGGTGCTCCTTGCACCAATACAAGGTTCCTTTCAGTGAAATTCTTCTTGATTTATATTTTTCTTCTACTGACGATATTTTTGATCTATTGATTTCACCAAAGTACATGTTCAGATCTATAGTAAGACCTAAGTTCCATCGCCTGCACGATTGTTTTATTGTTGTCATAGTAAATAATTAATGTTTCAAAAATAGTTGGAACCATTCTAACTTCCGTAATGAACTTCTTAATCCAAACCACTTTGTTTGCTGCTTCATAAACTGCAATGATGTCTTATTTGAAATACTTCCAACTTATTGTACCATAATTTAAAGTGAATATGTGCCCAGACTGGGACTCAAAATCATCCTTGTCTGTCTGGTAGCTAGCATCAGTATACCCGCGTGTGACCATATCACATTCTCTATGTGCCAAGAATAAATCCTTATTTCTTCACAAGTACTTAAGAATTATCTTGATAACCGCTCAATGATTCATTCCTGGACTTGACTAGTATCTGCTCATGACACTCAGAGCACATGATACATTGAGCCTCGTGCACATCATAGCATACATGATAAATTTTATTGCCGAAGCATAAGGAATCTTACTGTTGTAAATTCTCTCATCTTTTGCCTGTAGACACGTAGACTTCGAAAGGTATAACCTTTCTTAGATTCAAACATGCTAAACCATTTTTAGCACCTTGTCTATTTATGTAGACTGCGAAAGACCAAGTAACTTCTTCGATCTATCTCTATAGTGTTGGG
>NW_027435495.1:0-2440 GCF_044706935.1 Curcuma longa
ATTAACTCTGATTAGAGCATGATTATTGAAGGTACTTATTGTGATATTATACATGTTGTATTAAAGACCTAACTTAAATGATTTTTGCCAAACATAAAAAAGGGGAAATTGTTGGGGCAATTTTGCCCCAAGTGATTTGGATTTTGATGTTTGGCTGAATCAGTTTAAGTTAGGCATGTTGGTGATCTAACGTATGTGAATTGAGTTCACAGGAAAGTCCAGGAATGAAGTCTTGGCAAAAGGTGAAGTCCCGGAGGCGCGACCTCTTGGCAAAGGTGAAGTCCTGGAGGCGAGGCCTCTTGGCAAAGGATGAAGTCCCGGAGGCGCAACCTCTTGGCAAAGGAAGACTTAGCACGACGAAGCTGAGGGAAACATCTCAAGCTAGTGCAAGGAAGGGCACGAGGCTTGTGGAAGGCGTTTGAAGGCTTGTGTCAAAGCTAAGGGCTGAAGAAGAAGCTGAAAAGGGAGTTTCAGCTTTATCAGTCGACTGACCAGTTCACCAGTCGACCTCGACTGACCACTCGACTGATCGACCACCAGTCGACTGACCATTTCACCAGTCGACTGATGATTGATCAGAAGCACACCGAAGTGGACAGAAAGATCAGTCGAGTGAGCAGTCGACTGGGCAGTCGACTGGTCGAGTGGGCAGTCGACTGATACTTGACCGTTGGAGCGACAGCTGGCTGATTAAATGCAGATTACATAGCCGTTGAAGCCCATCAGTCGACTGGCCCTTGGATCAGTCGACTGATGCTGAAAAACTTATAAAAACGTAGTTTGACGATTGGAGAAGTAGCGGTTCATATTCTTTCATTCTTGCACGAACTCCAATACTTGTCTTTCATATTCCTCTTCCTCTAAACTTTACTACACATCTTATGAAAGGAAGAGATCGATTTGTAAAGGTTTTTCCGCCTTCAAAGTGCTCTTTGAAAAGGAGAAGTTTCATAGTGGAAAGGTGCTCACTGTGTGTGGATCCTTGGATTAGTCACCTCGTAGAGGTGGATACCAAGTAAATCAAACGGGTTAGCGATTGTTCTTTCTTGTGTGTATTGTATTTTGCTTCTGCTGACATTTTCGCAGGAAAGATCGAGAAATCGCTATTCACCCCCCTCTAGCGAACGTCTCGATCCCAATACTTTATATAGACCCTTCCGGGAGCCTGGATTCTTATTCGAGCGCCTGGATAAGATCCGATTCGATCCAATCTCCTCAATCTTTATCGAGGTTGATTTTTCTTGATACGGGCGCCTGGAACCTCTCTGGATGCTTGGTGGCTGAGGTGTCCCAACCACTGGGATTCTACCACCTCATCTGCCTCGCTGGCTCGCTCGGCTAATGTCCAGTCACTTGGAATCAATTGGGCCGCCCGAACCGTCCAATTATCAGAGTAATATCCGAGTGCCCAGATCTAGTCAACTCGGATTTGACCTGAGTTGACCTGGATTTGGTTCGGTTACTTCTGTGTGTTCCTCTTATGCTTCCTTTGTCTTACTTACAGCTTCTGCAAGATAAGCATACAAACACGCAAGCACCCTAAGCCTACTTACAATCCGTTTGATCTACTAGACTTTGTTATGTTTGAGAGGTGTCCTAAGACAATTGTCTTATAATTGTATTATTAATTTATTTAATAATAAATAAAATTCACTATTTAAGTGTATATTTTCTTATGTTTGATTGGAACTTAAACTTATTTATTGAATGCCCGTAATACGATTCATAGCATAAGAGAATTTGTGATTGGATCACAACTTGTGAATATTTCTACATGTGTAATTATGAATGTATTGAAATTATCTCTAATCGATGAATTGATGAAAGCGGGCGTTATTGATTCTGTTAAGACTAACATGTTTAAACTCCTTGGTTTGATGAGTAGTTGTTCTCACTAGCTAGAGATATTGGATGTTGAGAGTTAAACGTGGATGCTGGTTAAAGGTAATCAGTTCATTGGAGTGACCTACCTTGAGACTTCATATAGTTCTTATATATATGTCAATGAAGATCTCAATGCAGCTTAAGTGCGAGTTTTCTTGGACTTGCGGTATTCAAGTCATCTTAGTTATGGAGGCTTATACTTGGACATCTTAAGCAGACATCTCTGATAAGGTGTAGACCCGGGATGATTGGGTATAAGTCGAAATGCCCGAAGATGTTTAAATAGCTCATACAGGATTCACTACTCTTTGTAAAAAAATGACGTATACCCTGTGATCACTTATTAGGATTGTTACTGGAAGTCTTTGGCCAAAGCATCACATGTCAAGAGTATGACACTCTTGGACACATGTACAAGTAACTTGAATCCACAGGACAAGAAAGCAACTTGAGCTAGGTGTGACGTAGTCAGTCTAGTGGGGGCTGACATATAGACAATGTCTTGAATCAAACAGGTATAAAATGGTGAAAAGAACGAGACACATTTATTAGAGCT
>NW_027435496.1:0-1625 GCF_044706935.1 Curcuma longa
CACTACAAAAAAGTAGATTTTTAGGGACAAATTTTTGCGACGAAATTTTTTCGTCGCAAATTTACAACTAATTTTGCGACGAACTCATTTTTCATCGCAGATTAGCAACGAAATTTGCGATGAATGAAAATTTGTTGCTAAATTCGCAACAAATTATTTTCGTCGCAAAATTTGTGGGAAATAATAAATTCGTTGCAAATTTCGTCGCAAAATCTGCGACGAAATATTATTCATTGCAAATTTGCGACAAATATAAATTTCATCGCAAAACGCTGAGATGAAATTTAGACTCAGCGATATTTGGCGACGAAAATATGTTCGTCGCCAAATTCGTCACCAATTTGGCGACAAAAGCTCTATTCGTCGCCAAAATCAACGACGAATGCATTTTTCGTCGCCAAATCGGCGACGAACAGCGAATTTGTCGTCGATTTGGCGATGAATATATTTTCGTCGCCAAATTCGTTAATAAACCCTAAATCTGAGATATCCTCTTTTCTTCCTCCGCTGCCTCCACGCGCTGTGCGCTGCCTCCGCTCCCTAAACCCCTAAAAAACCTTGCTGTTTCCGACCGGATCTTGCCGGATTGTGTGGTAAGCTTCTTCCTTCCTCCTTTTTTTTTTATCATTCGACGTTTTCATATTTCGGCCGTCGGACAGCTCCATCGCCGTCGCCGGTCGGCCTCTGGCTGCTGCTGGCCGGCCGGCGCTGCATCGCGGCGCTGCATGGTGGCGCTGGCCGGCGCCACATCGCGGCGCTGGGCGGCGCTGGCCGACGGTGGGCTTGATTAGCTATATGTTTTCAAACATCCCTCATATCGTTGTTCCTCTGTTATTGAATATTCTCAAGTTATGGATCATGCTACTCTGCTCCAACGATTGAAACAATTGACCCAAAAGAAAGAAGAGACTGAGCAAGAAGCTAGAACTTGGGCTCAGAGGGCTGCCCAATTTCGTGGTGAGTCCTTGGCGCGGGAACAAGAGCGCAATGTGGCAAACAAACGAATATGACTGCTGGAACAAGAATTGACCAGAGCTACCAGCAAAGTACAAAGATTGGAGCGAAAAATCGCGGAGACACGTAGACACACCCATCAGCTTCAACAAAACATGGCTGAGGGCACGATGGGAGCGCGGCAAGCTGATGTGATGCTTAGCGAGTGGGAGGTGGAACAGAGCCTGAGGCGAGTATGTCAATTTCGAGCTTCACCGTCCCCATCGTCCTCGAGCAGCTGGTGGGGGTCAAGATGACCCCGATGAGTGACTTGATTGCAAAGATGAGTCACTTGATTGCCAAGAAAACAAAACTTGATCTTGCTTATATCAGTACTTTTATGGATTTTCGGGATTGTTATGACTGTTGGTTGGACTTATATATAGACATGTATTGTATGAGTTGGATGGATTATATATTATGCATGTTATGGATTGTGGATGTTGTTATGAATCTTTGTATGTTATGGATATTTGGATGTAATCAAAGGATGTTATTGATTGATTTGTATTGGTGTATTTTGGATTGGATGTGATTGTTTGATGACAGGTCATAAGTATTTATGAATCGAATTGATTGGATCGATAGGCTTTTGTATTGCGCGAATTCAAAATTTAGTCGACTGACCTTTC
>NW_027435497.1:0-1569 GCF_044706935.1 Curcuma longa
AAGAGAAGAAGAAGAAGGAAGAAGGAGAAAAGGAAGGAAGAAAGCTTCTCTTAAGTTCTTGCCATCGGATTGGAAGAAGATTTTGGTGGAGTCATCTTGGAGGATCGTTGCCCACACAACGTCCAAGAAGAGGAGAGGAATACAATAGAAGATCAAGAGGTCTTCGGGTATGTACAATCATCCTACACAACTTACAAAGAAGAAAGGTACAACTACTTCATTCCGCTGCATAGTTAAATTATTTTTCTTTGTATGGATCCTGAATACCAAACACAAGAGCCCAATGATCTTAATGCATCGATCAAGCACCTAGTTGATCGAATATGAGGGCCACTTGATAAGATTTCGTTTCCAAAAAATTTTTGTCCGGCATGAATTGAACGGAAGAGGAATTTCAGGCTCCCATCAATGGTATCAGAGCATTGGTTAGGGCTCCGTGTGTTTGGTTTCAGTTATTTTAGACACTTTTTCATACATAAATTTAGGCAGGATAATAGTAGAAATTGCAAATAGATTAACTTTGTGGTTGTAAGATTCCTAAGGTCAACTATTATGGCCTAAATATTTGTTATGTATGATTGTTTATGCATGCGTGTGTTGTATGATTATAATTCCTCCAGCATGTTATGAGTATAATTTTTAATTTACTTTTCGATCTAGATTATATGTAAAATCGATAGATGTAAATTATTTTAATTTACTGTTCGATCTAAAACTCTTTCATGGAATATAGGATCGATAAATGTAAATTACTTTATTTACTGTTCTATCTAGATTACATATAAACTCCTTCGTGGAGTGTAAGATCGATGGATGTAATTATGTAAATTATATTTAATGTTATTGCTGCTTATATCCTTGCTAAGCATGGCGTTTTGATAACCAGAGGCGCAGCAGAAAAGGAAGCGAGATGGATACAACTACATCCACAAGTGGCATATTGAAGAACGACGGATTCTGAAAAGGCCATAATAGTTGGAAATTCATATTTATTGTCTTTTTCGTATTTATTGCCTATGCTATTACTGTTTTATATGCTATGCTCTGATAAGCGTGCTATATTATATGCTATTTGATAATGCCTATATGCTATGCTTTGATAAGCGTGCTTATATGCTATTATGCTATGCTTGATATGAAATTATGTATGCATAACTTAATGGATTCCTAAATTGGTTTTGTCTAAAGAAAGTGGTCATTGCTCCGATAACCAAGAAGGCCCCTGTGCCTCGCCACGGCCTGGAAACCGATTTTTGAATTATTATATATGCGTACATAATTAAAATTCCTCAATTCAAATAACTAAGTGGGAGAGGAAATTATTTATTTAATCCCGTGGTCTCCATTACTGGTTTGATAGTGATGCATTCAAACTTGCATGTTGGCTCTGAGTGCCTTCCTCCATATCGGATGAGTTTGTTTTGCAGATCACTAGATCAAACTTCCTTTATGGATGATTATAGGAAGTTATTTAAGAGCGTGTGATCTTCTTCATCTGAAGGGGCACAATCCTAAATAATTGACTTAGTATCAAGTAATGGTACACACTTAGAACGCATCTAATAGTAT
>NW_027435498.1:0-5237 GCF_044706935.1 Curcuma longa
TCAAGCCAATTAACCTCCCTGTTCAACCAGAGGTGCTTCTAACGCGAACGGGGCTAGACGCTTGCAACCGGGAAAGATCCAGGAGGAATGCGCGGCGCTCAGGACTTCCGGATCGGCTAAGTGTTTAGTTTATTTATTCTATATTTATTTGTTTGTATTTTTCTTGGACTGTAAGACGGATTGCTCCGCCTCCGAACGACGTTCGAAAAGGAGACCATTAGTCGATGGGCGCCTCCCGAATTAGGACTTGGACGTACTAACCCTGGGGGATTAGGAACCAAGTAAAACCTGCGTGTCCTCTTTATTATTTTTTAATATTCCGCTGCAAGTGTTTGTTTTATAGTTAACGAAAGATTTCGAAAAAGCGACACGCGCTATTCACCCCCCCTCTAGCGCGTACATCGATCCTACAGAGATGACCATGGTGGCAAAATCAAGTTACAGAAAGTAAGCTCTAATTGTGAGCTACGAAAGTTGAGAAATTTATACTCTTGGAAGAGTGTAGTAGTCTTCAACTTAAACAAGACTAAATTATTAGAATGATTAAAGTTGGAGTTCTACAAACTGAAATTGAGTCAGTCAACTAAATAGTTGCACTAAGAAGTCGACTTAGGATGATCAACAAGTGAACAAAAATATTTCTATTCAGGATGTGAAAGGAGTTATTGATCAGATAAACCTATATTACAATAGTCGAAAGAGTAGTCCAGTCGACTAATAGTGATAAACCTATATTACAATAGTCGAAAGAATAGTCCAGTCGACTAATAGTGAAATTCAGTCAACTCATGTAGTCATTGATAGACTTGGGCTAAAGCAATCAATTAAGGCAATCAACTAATAATAAGTGGATTCGATCAACTACTCAGTGATAAATAACAAGTAAGAATGAAGAGGAATGAATTCTATAAAACAGGAGCAAGGAAAACAACTTATGGCCTACGCTGTCTGGAAACGGCGTTTAGAATGCCGTCCCCGTTTCCGGGGATGGAAACTTACAAGAAACGGCGAATGGAGGCTGTAGCAGCGTCGGGGCTTGGTGAGATAACAGACACGGCGTCGGGGCCGTGTGGTGGAGGAAAGGCGAGGAAGGGGAAAAAGAAAGAGAGAGGGGACGGCGCTTCCTGGGTTCGTGAGGGAAGGAGACGCGCGGCTCCTTCTCCCGGCAGCAGGGGGCACGCGGTGGTGGCTTCGATCTGCGGCTGAGCGCGATGGCAAGGCGGCAGAAGATGAGAGAGAGGAGAAGAGGTGAAGGTAGGGTTCGGTTTCGCGTTGGCAGCCGCTCCGGTCGGCGTCGACGGCGAGAAGCAGAGACAAAAGGGGCTGCGGCGCAACGAAGAACCGAAGAAAGAACGAAAATCGCGATTAAGAAACCGGTAGGGTTTTATAATCTTTCTTAACGGGTCCTAATGGATTTGGGTTTAAATCATTAACCCATTAATCCAAAAAACCTCATCCACTAACCAATTAAATCAATTAAACCTCCTAACCCTAAATGAATTAAGATTTAATTGATCAAACCCCATCCACATTAGGTTTATTTAATTAACTCCTCCTAAATTAAAGTTAAAGTTATTTAACTTTAGGTCTTCGACACTGTAGGTCTTCGACGTTTTCAAAAATAGGAAACTTCAACTATTGCCGTTTCCCGTTTCCATTTCCGCGTTTCCCGTTTCCCGTCTCCCAAGTTTCCAGACAGTAACGAAACAGGAATTGGTTAGATATTATTAGACGTTCCCTTGTACTCTTAGCCTGCCTCTTGATCTCAATTGTAATATTTATATATTGTAAGAGGTTTCTAACTCCAGTAGGTCACCGTGAAGAACAAGATAATAGGCTTGAGAGTGATTAACTAACAAGTCATGAGCCCTAGAGTAAAAAATGAGCATTCTAAACCACATTACTTTACTTGATAGCGATTGTGGTATCTACAATTGTTATGTTTTTTATTCTATTGTGTTAATCTCATGTGACCTTGCTAAGCTTGTAGCAAGAGTAGAATTAGTTTCAATTGCAAATACAATAATCACTATTCACCTCCCTCCGTTCTAACTCATTTTGTCATCACTATACCTGCCCTAACATGTTACTTGTCTTAGCTAGGCATTCAATGCAGACAAGTGACACTCATCATTAGACTTGAGATTGGAAGGGTTGCATATACACATACACTTGTAGTTGGGTTTCTTGCTAGCCTAGCCTTATGGAAGTGAGTAAATAATTGACATGAATTTATCACTTATAATAAATGGGAGTTATATCGCATGACCAATTCAATCATTAACCATTTGTATAAATCTATCATAATGGATGTATAATGAAAACCGGAGAAGCATTCTCAAGTTAGCATTCTGTCGAGAAGGTCATAGTTGTATCAAATAGTTCTATTATATGTCCTAGTGAAATAGACATCGTTCCAAGTCCTAAAGCACAAACTGTGAAACAAGTTGAATAGAGAATTGTATTCCATGGTGATGTGCGAGGTCGCACAGGTACATTATGGTTAGATCATAGCAAACTAGCATGGCTGGATGATGAGGATGGAAAAGTTGTGGATTTTTAGAGGTGATACATTGAACACGTCATAAATCATAAAATAAAAGATAGATTTCTGAACCACATTATATCCTTGTAGTAGTATTGTATTTTATTTCTTTTTTTTTTCATTGTATTATATTAGCACTGACAACGTGATTAAGCACATACACACTATCTGAAAGGAGACTTCATCATGTATCCACCACTCTTTGAATGTTGGTGGATTATAATAGACTTACTTTAAGAAGGAGTTTAATGTTTTAAAATTGATAAGGTAGGAAGAAGAATCATGCATGACAAATACAAGTCAATAGTCAAACTTAGTTGGAGGTTAATAGTCAAGACTCAGTAGAGGTCAAAGAGTCAACATCGACCTCAATAGCTTGATTCGAGAACTTTAGTTTCTCCATTCGTCAACACAACCACCCCGACTCCGGAGGAGACTACTCGCTTCCTTCATCAACTCAGCCACTTTGACTCCAGAAGACATAACCTCCTCGCGCTCCATTGACTCAACCACTCTGACTCTAGAGGACATAGCCTCCTCGACTTCATTGACTCGACCACCCCAACTCTAGAGGACACAACCTTCTCGACTCAACCACCTCGATCCCAAAGGACACAGCCTCCTCGACTCCTTCATCGACTTGATCACCATGATCCTAGATGATGCAAACTTCATGATTCCTTCGCAACTTAATCATCCTACAGAAGCCTATTGATAGTTATTATGAATATTTCTAAACGTAACACCACAAGCGAGCGTAGAAATAATCATATAAATATCAAATTTGGTCCCCTAGATGCTATCCTACATACACATAGCATGCAATGAATAAAGGAGCAAATAACGACTATCGAATCTAATTTTCTAGGATTACGAACATGGAGATACTTTTTTAGACGAATATATAAATCTTGAAAAAGGCATGCAAGAAAAGAATAATTCTATTATTCCGTTCTTCTTATTCCTCCATTACTCTACTGTTTTCACTTTTCCTAAGCATCTATCCTAACTTGAGCATCGGAGTGGCCACGTGAACTTCACGCTTATCTAACCCTCATCGAAGTATTGCAGGTTCTTTGACATCTTCCATCTTCAAGACTTTCAACATCGTCACCTTCACTATTCTATGTTGCTAACTCATCAGAGTTGCTATTCTCCAGATAAGAACAAAGATGTTGAAAGTGGATGAATTCAAGAAATCATAATGAGGTGAGAAAACTCTAATGAAGATCAATGATCAATTATAATGGAGCGCATAGTAAATGATGAAGATGACGGATCACCATCTTGTGGCTTTAATTTCCTCTATTAGGGTGTGGAACGCAATCAAAGGATGCTAAGCATCGGCAATTAGCCCACGTATGCGCTTCCCGATTTACTCTGGTTGTCGGTCCTACACTTTGAACTTGAGTTCAACCACCCCCAGGGGATTGAGTCCATGACTCAGATGTGAATTCATCAGATTTTAATCTCCTCTATTAGTGATTCCATTTTCAATTCCTATGCACTTGTGCTGTTACACATAAAGAAGAGAATTCAAGACCAACAACACCCAGCCACGAAGAAATAACCAAAAGGGAGATCATACTCATAAACATAAAAAAAATGGACATTTTAAGGATAAGTGTCTGCATAGCAAGAAATCACGTACTTGAGAATAGTCTAAAGTGAGAAAAAAACTTGTTTATTTCACCTACAAATAGTCTACTACAACAACAATCAAGCCTTATCAATAGTTTGAAAACTAAGAAATAACATACTATCATTGCAATTAAGATGTCTTTTCCCTCAAATTGCCTAAATAAACAAATTAAATAAAACTGATTCATTTTTAAAACATCATAGTAAAATATATATATATACACAATATATATAATAACCTTTTGAATTCATTTAGGATGAAAGATACGCAAAGAGCCAAGAAAGAAAAACTCGTACAAGGAAAGAAAAACAATGTCAACAAATGCGATATAAACATCACGGTGAATTCACCAATGAAGAAACAAATTCAATTGGAGATCTTTTACTTGAGTACAGAGATCATAATCATTTATAAAATGTTATTAGTGCACAAAAGAGTCTGTGCTCTACCTCACAATAAGCATGGTTATTCCTATTTTTTGTTCTAAGACTTTGCTCTCAACCAACTGTTTCAAGTTGATTATATAACTTAATTTACAACTAAAAGAAACCTGCTTTAAGATCTTTTTCATGATTCTTGAAACTGTAGTTGGCAATTCAACAATGAAACGGAATTTAGAAAAAAATACCACATGAAAATCGTCAATGATGAAGCACCATTTTCAATCAACCAACTAGAAAAATGATATGCAGAGGTTTTCTGAAGTAGCAAATAGCAAGGACTAACAATCAATTCTGTAACTAGTTCCTTGATCTTTGTTTGAGAACAATGGAGAAGATCTAAGTGGTACCTTGAAGAAAAGAAACTCTCGGAACACTTGGCATGTCATGGTGTGAAGAGGAGAGGATACTCGACAACAGTTGCTCCTGCTTTGCTGTATATCGAGGAAACAAATGAAAACCAAGGAATTAGGAAATATGAACACTATCCACAAGGTGCGGCCAGCACACTTTGGATATAGTTAGTTGAAGCTTGGCGAACAGCTCCATCTCCATTGTAAGTAGTTTTCCACAGAAGTGGTCATGGTACTGCTAACTGAGTTTGTGTCAT
>NW_027435499.1:0-24728 GCF_044706935.1 Curcuma longa
GGTGGCATGGGTTTCGGGGTTTCCGCAACGCAAAAGGCAGTTTTTGCGGCTTGAAAAACCCAACACTAAGTATCTGATGCTCACTACCCAGACTCTGGGGTTTGCCTTGTTTCCTCCCTAGGTAGCAGATAGGATTTACTTGGAGCTTAGAGATCTGCTTGGCCGACTGTATCCATCTCACATCAGAAGAAGTTTTATATGGTGGTTTGTATGGATTTTGATTGTACTTGATTTATGGGTTGTAATTGTTGACTGTTGGACTTTTGCGAGTATCGAGGTTTTTGGTTGTATTCGGTTTATAGACTTATGTTTCATAGACTTGTGGATTTGGACGGTATGTGTGGATTTGTGGAGTTGTATTTTGTTTTGTTTTGCTGCGTTACTCATGTAGTTTGTGTGGACTTGTCGTTTATACATTTTATCATGATTACACGTATTAGTTTAGTAGTTGTGGTCATGTAGGCCTTATATTTTATCTGTTTAGCATCTGTGGTGTATGTTTGAAGGACGTGTAGTCCTTATTGCGGCCTTGTAGGCCTATATATATATATGTATTAAGGAAATATCATTGTTACAGGGGAGATGCTGTTGAAAATTTTTTGGACTGCCTCTCGGGACGTGACAGATCTTATATGAAAATAGCAAATAAACACAGTGAAAAAATCGATCCTTTCAGAGATTCATGCGAATATAGTATACATGTTTGATCGAGTTGTCACCTTTGTTGTATGAACGGAACAATCTCAGCAGCAACTTTGATTCGACAAATCATAGTACGATCAAAATAATCACGCCTCTTCGATATCCACACGAACACGTCCTTTGTTCATCTCACGGACTCAGTCTTCGGAGAAGAACTACCTTCGTTGTGCTAGCAACTTAGATGGTTTGGCCAAGAGGAGACTAGAAGTGATCATCCACAAATGCATTGCAAAGAATGACTTTTGTACTCATACAAAAGGTTTTTGATCTTTTGCTCTCCCTTTTTTAATGCTCCATTAATCTTTATTAATGGACATTAATCCTTTTTAGTGGTTGAGTTTAATTTTTATTAATGGACATTAATCCTTTTTAGTGGTTGAGTTTAATCCAACGAATATAATTCGGATTAGACTCAATCCAATAATCCAATAGTTGGATTCATTTGAGTCTAACTCAATGAGTCTAATTTAGATTAGACTTAATTTAATAATCTAATAGTTAGATTTATTTGAGTTTAACTTAATGAGTCTAATTCATGTTAGACTTAACTCTATAATCTTATGGTTTATCATATTTTAGTTAAATTAAATTAAACTCATATTCAAATCAACATATTCTTTGTGTGCGATTTAATAGGTTCTCGTAATGTTGGCAATGTCTCTAAAATAATATTTTAGATATATAAGCAATGAATGACATCTAACAATTCATCATTGCTACCTAACTGATAAGAATGTTGAGATCTGACCTAACCTTTCTGTGTTTATTATCTTGTATAACTTGGTCTTATTATTCTCGATATTTAGATTGATCCATGAGGTATAGACCGTGTCATCCCCTTATCAAGCTTTGTATGTCTTGATCTCCAAGTAGACTCATTTAACCAAATGAGTTCAATATCTCATATTGACTTATCTGAGCATGACTATCATTTTAGTAGTCTTTATTAATTAAAGGGCTCATAAATATCACTTCCGTTGTATGGAAGGGATAGATCCCATCTATATTACTCACATCCATTCGCATAACTTATTACATATCTAATGATTGACTTTATAGTTCATCTTGTTACAGGTGACGTTTGCTGATACTAAAGTACATAATTATTCTTTATGTAGGTAACCATAGTAACTTCAAATCTAATGACTATTTATATTAATAGTCACTAGAGAATGCTTATGACACTCATATAACGATCCATGAAATATTTTTATGACGGGTTAATTCAGTACATATTTTTTAATATATACTCACGTATTAACTTGATATCTTATATACATGACTTGTGAGATTAAATTATTAGTCGACCTACATGCTAGTCTCAATGTATTATTATTGCCCTTATATATTAAAACTTGATTAGGAATAGTTATATATATATATCAATTAACCAATTGATATACTGTAAACTAGAACCTACTACCTTAGGTTATTATTATACTTATTCATTTGACACAGATCTGAAGTAAATATAATAATCATAAATATTATCTTTTATTAATGAAATATGATACAAAAGTTCTCTTGTCAATCATCTCATAATTAGCTCTAAGGGCTAACACTAACAAACCTTTGTTAGATCACAACTAAACTTAACTTTGATCCTTTGTCATTATGAAAACCTAAATTCGATTATCTAACACTCTCTGCACTAACAACTTTATCCCGGTGTTTCTCATTTGAATAAATTGTTTTTTTCTTGATTATTTATGTTTACCAAGTTGGCTATCTCGAAGTTTAGGTTGTCACTATCTTTCAACTTTAATTCAGACTTAGACTCAAAATCGGACACATATTTAAACGTAGGCTTTGGCTTAAGCTTGGGTTTGAGCTTCAATTCTTTGCTCCTGTTTTGACTTACAACGTTATTATTTTTCCTTCTGATCAAGATTCATCTATACATGAAATTCTAATTCACAAAATAATTTATCTCACTTAATCGAAGATAGATCTCTAAACACTTTATAAAAATCTACCATTAATGTCTTAAGCCTATATTTGATCAAGTCATGATTTTCAACTCATTTCCTCGATTGTGTGATTCAAAAATTTAAATATTAATTTTTTATTTATTTAAAAATTAGTTTATGATAATTATTTTTAAAATTATTATTCATGTCCCTATTAAATTTATTAATTATGTAAATTAATTTTTTAATATATTTTGTACAAAATAATTTCAAATAAAGTAGTTTTAAGGTGGAGCGTAAATGAGTATTTTAGATAGAAAGATATAGATAAGATATTATTTTTATATTTTTTAAAAGAGTAATTTTTTTATAATACGGATAAAAAATGTTTTTTAATATGTATTTTCTGCGTATGTGGCGATCCCGAAGATAAAAGGGTATTTGAGGCTACCATTTTAGGCCATACTGTGCGGTTTATAGAAAAGTAGCGTGCCCTAGGATGGGCTGGTCTATGCGTGAACTCATCGCAGGACCAAGATAATGGTCAAAGTTTAGTCCAACTCCCCCGCGCGAGGTGAACAGACGTTTGAAAATTTGAATTCTGGTGGTCTCGAGCGACCCCAGGAGGAGCTGCGAGTGAAGGAGAATGGTGCTGCTCTGCTTCTTGCTCGATCTCCGCACCATCTCTCCTCCGTTGCTCCACCAGTTGAAGCAGGTGAAAGCCCACCATCTTTGCTTTCGTACTTGTTATTTTGATTGGTTCACCTTCCGTCCACCCCTTTTGTTCGATCAAATTCGCTTCGATCTGTCATCGATGCTCTTTGATCTGTTCCTTCTATCAGATTCCTTTTCATCGATGCTCTTTGATCTGTTCCTTCTATCAGATTCCTTTTCATGGTAATTATGTGGCATTTTATTGGGGGCATGGAATAGGGTTTGTTGCAGCTCGCCAATCTCTACATATCGTCACCGGTTAGATCGGGGAGGAAGCAGCGGAAGGAGATCCCATTTCTCCGAGACAATATCGCGCTGTGCTACCTCCAGCCAAGCAAAACCTCTTCGCCCACTTCAACGGAGGTCGGTAATGGGTAATGGAATTTGATTTGGAGCATCCTATATCTCTTCTAGCATTGTGCCTGCCAATAGGTCTCGAAGATTGCCAATAAGTAATATAAAATTAAGAGAATTCTTAATATGTACTCACTTTGGGAAACTAAAATGGTCGAATGTGATTATAAAGCACTTGAATTGATAGTAGGGCACTGAACTATGGTCTTAATTTTTACTCTGTATGAAAGTTAAAACTGATTACATTTGATCATAGTAACCCTGGATTTCAATAGCTGAAGGTCGCATACAGACCTGGAGAAAGATTTAGTGTTCGAGACTTTCATCATGCTGTGAACAACATTTCCCTAGACAATCTTTTCCCAGATGTTAAGAGCTGTGTGCTAACAGCAGGTAGCACTGAAGGTAATACTAATAACTAAGATTATAGCTTTCTTCTTTGTTTTCTTCTCAAATGAAGAAGAATTTGATGTTGCACGGTAGATCTGGTTGTTTCTCCCAATATGCCATGCCAAATGGTCTAATTAGCTTATGTAATGAACAGTCAGATTGTAGCCTAGAAGAAAGGAAGTTGATTGGACATCCAATTGTCTTATGATAATATGCAATACCACATGCACTTGGTTATATAGTTTGTTTACTTTTAGGCTTTGCAGAGATGACACTTGCAGACCTTTTGAATAACAATGCTCTGTACAAATGGGGCAGTGACAATCTCCCAAAGAAAGTAATTGTCATTTGTTCAACCATTTCTACAAGCACTGGATCACTTCGGAAATCATTGATGGTATGCAGTTTAAACAAATAGGATTACTTTTGTGGTGAAAAATTCTTCTATGTGGTTCTCAGTTAGCTTAAGTTTGCTTTTATCATTTCCAGGATGCAGCAGATAGATGCATTGCAGTGGAGTTTGTAGTACTGGTAGAGGGAGAGACAAATATCTATCCTGATAATGCCAAGAAACTCATGCAATTTACCAACAGTGTTTGTGACCTTGAGAGTTGTGTTATCAGGAGTTACATAATGGGTACATTCTTGCAGCTTAGTAAAATTAGAAAATCATCTGTCTTCATCATGCTTTGATATGCTAATTACTTTTGGCTTAGTTCTGCTAAACCATGTCAATCAAGATTTTTAACAGTTAAGAAAAGATCCTAAAAGATTGTTATTATTTAGGATATGATTAATATCAAACTTTAAGATTATATGTTTGACTGGACAGAATTTATTTGCGCAACCCAAAATGATTAGTAGTTATATCAATTGCATATTTTTTGCGATTTCTGTTTCCAGTAGCAGCTAAAACACTTATTCATACTCAGAAGTTGTCAACAATAGAGAAAAAAGCTTTCTGTGAAGTCTTAGTAAACTTAAAAATAAAATGTATAAATTGCAGATACTTGGCTCTTAAATGGCCTGGTGAAAAAATGGTTCCAAGAGATTAAGAATGATGCAGAGGAACCACTACAAGCTGTGTTTGTATTAGAAAATGGCCTTGCCAATTCAGCAGATCGAATCTGTTGCAACTTGTTTCCTTCCTCGACTCATATTAGTGATGGTTTCATCTCTTGCCAGGTAATCCCATTTATATGAGTCATACCAGCTCATAGCATTACTTGTCACTTGTTCCAGCTTCAGTGATTTAACATTAGATTTTTTTATTCTTATATTTCATAAAAGTACCAATCAAACAAATGCAATAATTATCCATAGGATAACTTGTATAAGGATTAAGATTAATATGGTTTCTTGAACTATCTGCATAACTAAGAGAATTTATAAGATTTTTAAATGTGAAATTTTCCTTCCAAATAATAGCAGTTCTGCTTCTTTATAATTGGACTGGAACTTGTTACTAGTAGAGCAAGGAATTGAATGTAAAGGCTTGTTCGAATGCTGATCCAGTGTTTGATATCATCATATGGGATGATGTGGGTTAAATCTATTATGGATGACTATGGAGTCGCCTAACCCAAGCCAATGGGTATATATTGAAACAATAAAGTGACTACTGTACTATCAAAAATTTTGTTTTCTTGAGCCTACCAACTAAAACTGTTGTTGCTGATCTGAAGCCAGATGTAAATGGTTAAAGCGTTGCATTAGATATAAATAGAAAATTTTCTAACCTTTGAACAAAAATCTTAACTTTATTTGTTACGAGACTAGGACATCATCCATAAATGATTCAAGGGAGCTTTGCCATGTGGGTTCCTCAATATACAAAGGATGGGTGAGGAGAATGCCTTGAAGAAATCCATCACATTGATGCCTGGGTATGATACAAAATAAGCAGAGGTTCTTGCATTGTTGTGGGCCAATGCAAGTAAAGAAGTTGATCCATAAATGATAGTAAAGACATGAAAATAAAGTATTCTACCACTTAGTAGAGAAAAAGGTGCATGAATTAATAGATAGCATGAGGTGGAAACTATATCTCCTAAATTTTGGTTGAGTACATGCACATGATACATCATAATACATGCAATATCAAGTAGATGATAACGCTTGAATTTGATAATACCATTTTTCTAAAAAGTATAGTAATATGTGGTTTAGTGAATGAAATTTTATGAAATATAAAACAAGAAGAAAACATATTGAATGTATGGTAGCACATCCTTAGTTGGTAAAGGATAAGTATAAATATAAAAGTTATGTTTTATTTCATAATGAAAAGTTATAAATAGTAAAGAACTTTAGAATCAATTTTTAGCAAGTATATTCATATCATACATGTCTAGTTTGTTGGGTTAAACAGTCCTTGTCTCTTTTGGTTGGGTTAGACCACAATGGGTTGATAATGTGGCAATATAACTTAAATTAGCTACGTATTTAATGTTGTTACATTGAGTGTGGAGAGTAGTTGTACTTGGATGGTTTTGGGGAGTGATTTGGAGCCTACAACCTTGATCAAGGAGGCACTTGGATGACTTTAGGAGGAGGCACTTGGATGACTTGAGGGTGAGGAGCCCAGATCGAAGATGAACTAAAGACTTGAAGATTGTGAACCCTATATTGCAATTATGCGGATGTAATCTTGGGTTTGTTTTTAACCATATAATATATGTTGATGTGTGATTTTTTGGTAGTAAGGTACTTAAGGCTTAGTTGTTAAAACCTTACGACTTTGGAAGGTACCCTATTCATATTTATCGACCAACTCAAATCTTAGACCTTACAAAATGCTTATGGTGAATTGTAAATCGGTAAGGGGATTGCCCTACCATTCCAATTGATTGAAACAAGGTACTCTAGTTGATTGACAGGCCAATATATAGAAGGTCAATCAACTAGACCTAGGGTTTGGGCAACAAAATATTTCTATTTGAGCTCTTAGTTAATGAATGATATTCAGTCAACTTAATAGATGAGAAATCGATCAAAAATATAGCTATTAAAGTGCAATATTCATATTTAACTTCTCCAGTATATCAGTTGGCTAGATGCAACAATTCTAAATTAATCTTGTAGTAGATTCCATTACTTTGTTTGATTTTGAAATACATATTTAAATGAATTTGAGTGCTACTTTTTGACAAATTCTATTAAATTCTTCTCTTTAATAAAATTGAGGTTCACAATTAATAATGATCTTTTATTCAATAAATTGATTTTATTTTTTTTAACATGTGGGCCTACAAAGTTAATATTAAGGGTTTTGTAGCTTAGAAGGTCGTAGTCAATGAGGAAGAAATTCCTACTGTCTTCTTCATGGTGGTGGATTGACAACCAAAGATTGATAGCATAACATGCGCAAAGGGAAGATACACAACATGAGTAGAGGTAGATTGAGTAGTAGTCAGAGGGAGATCCTGTGGTGCATCATTCGTTCATTGTAGCATGGGTATCAGACAATGGTGTTGGGTTCTTTTATAAAGTTCGAAAGAAATCACTTCTCTTCAACCAATAGATATATGGGCAAGGATCCTGTGCATGTGTAGAGGGGCAAAGCAAATGAAGTCTATAATTGTGAGGATAGTGATGACCAATGAGGAGGTTGAATGAAATCAAGAAGTGAAGGTGAGCAACATTTGTAGGGCTTGTAATGGCTATCAGAAGGGTGCGATGTGGGGGGTTAGGGTGGGGGAAGGAGGCTTATGGTAGCTATGAATGGGTGTTTTGTAGCTATTAGTGCATTGAGCTCACATGGGAAGTAGAGTGTTCGACTAGTAAGCGTTGGACTTGCCAATAGAGAGAAGACAACTCCTTGATTCCCATCATCAGCTGGAAAGAGGGTTAAGTGAGTGTTGGTCTTTATAGTGCGTAATTCCTTAAAAGGGAAGCTAGAAAGCTTGTGGCTGGATTAGTTGCACTTGTGAGGGAATGAGGAACAAACCAAACTAGAGCGGTTGAGTTTGTAGATGAGGTATTGGATATTGAATTTGAGTTTTGACTTTGATACCAAATTGATGTAGCACAAGGGAATAATTATATCAATTCCCTAATTTGATTTGACTATTCCAAAACAAAAACTTACATCTCTTAGAAACATAAAATTTAAACTTCCTAATCGGACACTTCCAATTTAATCCTTCTAAGAGGAAGCCTTGAGAGCAAGGGTTACACAAGGCCAAGTGGCTTTATACAAAAGTGTGAGAGAAGGGATAGGTGGTGCCTTAGATACCTAGTAGAAAATCCATATTTCCTCATTATCAAATAGCAAGATTAGAATCCATGTATTTAAAAACCTTTGACATGACTAATTCTATCTAAAAATTAGAAGACTAGGCATGTGATGGACTTGGTTATGATTTTTTTTCTAATAAAGAGATTTATTAGATTGCTAGTTCTAGGGAAGGGAAAGGTAGAAACTCAACTAAGGTTAGACGTATAAAATCAAAAAAATTCATCCGGATGATAATGGAATTGTGGAAAGATAATTTCTATATTATTTAATGAGCTTTCTATTGATAATTTAGTTTTAGAGATTGCAAATTATGATACTTTTAAGAATCATAGTTTTGTTTGTAATATTAGATTGAATGAGATTAAAGTAACTTTAAAGAAATGGAAGTAGGTAAAAGTGATGGTTCGAATGGTATTCTTGTCGAAGTTGTAAGTGTTTTAGAGATCAAGGTATAATTTGGGTAGGAAGCTATTCAATAAAATTTTAGAAATTAATAAGATACTAGAGGAATAGAGAAAATATTTTTAGTAACTATTTAGAAAAATAAAGATGTATACAATATGATTCTAATTATAGAAGAATTACTTGATGAGTGATTCCATAAGCTATGGCAAAGAGTTACTGTTAGTGCAGGGAACATCAAAATCGAACCTCAATTTTGATGTTGATAAAGGTTTAAAGTTAAACTATCTTGTGGGCTAATGAACTATGTTAAGTGTGTAGGAGTTAATAGGAAAGCCCTAGCAGGTCAAATGGACTAGATACCAGACAATGATGTTTTGATGGATCAAGGGGATTAGACGCTAGGCAGGAAGTCCAGTGTTAATTTGAGAGGTGTCCTAAGGCAATCGTCTTACGGTTATACTATTTATTGGATAAATAGCAATTCACTATTTGAGTGCATAGTCTATATGTGTTTGATTGGATCTTAAACCCAAATACTGAATGCCCGTAATACGATTCATAGCGTGATAGAATTTGTGATTGGATTACAACTAGTGAGCATCTCTACACGTGTAATTATGAACCTATTGAAATTATCCCTAGTTGAGGAATTGATGAGCGTGGAAGTCATTGATTCTGTCGAGACTAGCACGTTTTGAACTCCTTGGTTAGCCAAGCAGTTGATCACACTACTGTCGACATTAGATGTTGAGAGTTAAACGTGGATGCTGATTTAAGGTAACCAGTTCATTGGAGTGACCTGCTTTGAGACTTTATATGGTTCGATATATATATGTCAATGAAGATCTCAGTGCAACTTAAGTGCGAGTTTTCTTTGACTTGCGGTATTCAAGTCACCTTGGTCACGGAGGCTTATACTTTGACATCTTAAGCAAACATCTCCGAGGAGGTGTGAACCCGAGATGATTGGGTATAAGACAAAGTGCCCGAAGGTATTTGAATAGCCCACAGAGGATTCACCGCTGCTTGAAAAAAGAGACGTATACCTTGCGGCCGCTTGTCAGGATTGTTACTAAAAGTCTTTGGCTAAAACATTACATGTTAAGAGCACGGTACTCTTGGACACATGTACAAGTAACTTGAATCCACATGACAAGAAAGCAGCTTGAGCTAGGTGTGACATAGTCAGCCTAGTGGGGACTGACACATAGACCATGTCCTGAACCAAGCGGGTATAAGACGGTAAAATGAACGAGGTACGATTCAGTGTAGCTGCTGAAAGGTTTAGAAGATGTTCTGGAATCAATTGTTGATTTTCCGATCAATTGGGGATCATGATGTACTACTAGGTGCCACTCATGATCATTCCGTAATTAATGGTTAATTACGGACATCCAACATAACCGGAAACCTATTGGGTCACACGCACAATAAGTTCTCCGAAGGACTTAAAACGAGTTTGAGAATTTGATTCTCAGAACAAGAGAAATAAAGTTTGGTTAGACTAGACAAAGGACAAATGATGGAATCCATCTTACGAAGACGAAACGAACGAAACTGATTTTGTTTAAATCAGAGACCGTTTGGTTATTGAACCAAATGATTCAATTTTGAACCGAATTGAACTAACTTGGTTTGGTTTACGATGGAAGAAATTTTGGCAGAACGGATACGATGAGGAGCTTCGTCTTGTGAAGACGAAATGAACAAAACTTGTTTGGGTCAAATCGGAGTTCGTTTGGTTAGTGAACCAAGCGAACCAAGTCTGAACCCGATTTGCTACAGTACTGGTTTACCCGTTTAATCTAAACTGACCCAGCCCAAACCCTAATTTGGTCCCGGTTTGGTTTCACCCCGACAGCCGCATACTGTAGCTTCCCTAAAGTTCCTTCACGCGCGATAAAAACAGGGGAGATTTCTGTTCCGGTGTAGAAGGGAAAGGGAGCGGCGCTGTGGGTGGCCGATCGCCGATGTGATGGTGCCACCGGACCACCTCCGATTGCCGCGCCGCTCTACCAGTGCTTGCTGGCCGTCGGAGAACCAAGGAGAGGAGTGCCCGCCGCCCTCTCCAAGCTTCATCGAGAAGAGGAACGCCCGCTGCCCTCTCCCTGCTTCACCAAGGAGACGAGTACCCGCCGCCCTCTCCAAGCTTCACCGAGGAGAGGAGCTGCCGGACCAGCCAAGGATGCCAACTTCATTGTCGGCCCGATGGAGGGGGTGCTGATCATCTTCTTCCTCCTCTCATGGGCCGTGAGCACGGCGTCTCCCTCGCTGGAGCCAAGCACGAGCGCCTTCTCTGTTTCTTGTTGCCGACCGCAAGCAAGGAGTGCCGGAACCCTAGCTGCCAATATCTGCTTCCTATTCGCGTGAACACTGCCGGCTGCAGAGGGGAGAAACGCGAGCGTCGGTCTCCTTCCCGAGAGCACCGGCGGCCTCTTCCTTCCTTGCGATGTCTGCTTCTTGCTGCTGGAGAGGAGCTGTTGCTGGAACTTGCTGCCGGAGCCACAGCCGGAGCAAGCTTACTGCCAGAGAGGTGCTGTTTCAGAACTACTGCTGGAGCCACAGCCGGAGGGAGATTGCTGCTGAAGAGGAACTTGCTGCCGGAGCCACAGCCGGAACCGCTGTCGGAGCCACAATCCTTACAAGCGGTCGTAGGGTATACATCTTCATTTTAAAGGAGCGGTAACTCCTCTATGGGCTATCCAAACACTCAATACCGCAAGTTAAAGGAAACTCACACTTAAATTACACTGAGATCTTCATTAATATATTTCTATATACATGGAACCATTTGAAGTCTAATGACAGGTCATTCCAATGAACTAGTTACCTTTAAGTAGTATCCACATTTAACTTTCAACATCTAATGTCTCTAGTTAGTGATGAATAGTTGCTTGGCAAATCAAGGACTTTAAAACGTGCCTAGTCTTAATAGAATCGATGATGTCTGTGCTCATCAATTCATCAACTAGGGATAATTTCAATATATTCATAATTGCACGTATAAAGATACTCACTAGTTGTGATCCAATTATAAATTCTTTCATACTATGAATCGTATTATGGACATTCAATAAATGAATTTAAGATCCAATCAAACGCATAGAGAATGTAAAATTCTATTTATCTAATAAATATTACAACTATAAGATGATTGTCTTAGGGTATCTCTCAAATATGACAAATAACTCACCTCGGAGATCGTCAACTTAGTTTGCAAAATGATCAAGAAGAAGGGCTTCACCAAGTGGGAAATCAAGAAGGTGATTCAAGCAAAGGGTAAGTAGATGGGTTCGAGTAAACTCAAGGCGGAGATGATCTGCTACGGGTGCAACCAAAAGGATTACTATAAGGTCAAGTACACGAACATGAAATAGACTAGAAAACAAAGGAAAAAGAAGGTATTAAAGGACACATGGGATGAATCATCTTCAGAGGAGTCGGACACGGAGGAATCAAAGCAAAGGAGGTTTATGACTCTAATGGAAAAAGGAGACGCAGCCGAGTCTGTGTCCGAGTCAAGCCACAGATTCGCATCTAGTTCACACAACTAAGAAGATAAGGTAAGTTCTCTCCTAGCCGAACTATAGTTTTATGCTTAACTAGAAAACTAGTAGTCCAAGGACCGGGTTAGATCACTTCTTAAGGATGTCAAAGACCTTAAAAAGGAGACCAACCTTAGTCCCTCAACCAATCAAGTTTAAGAAGGAACCTCAACACAAGTTTAAAACCTTGAGGAAGAGAATTCCTTGAGGAGAAGATAACAAATGGGCCTAGGGAAGGTAAAGGATACATGAGTCTCTAACGACAAAAATGGCTTAAAATACGGACCTAAATCGAAGGATAGCCTAGAAATCTACTATAGGGTTCCCTTTAATTATGGAACCAAGTCAAAGAAACCCTTTAACTCTAGGAGCAGTAGCGAGGTAATAAGGGAAGTCATCCCTAGTGTGCATCTTCATGAGACCACCTAGTTTAGGCTAAGAGGGTAATTAAGAAGGTAACAAGGAGGCTATTTCTAGTGAATATACCTAGTAAATCCTATCAGCTTCAGTAAGTATTAGATTTCTAAGAGTGTGATTCTGTTACACGAAATGGGTATATGATGTATCAACTATTAATTAGAAGAGTTAACAATGATAAAGTTGGCATTTTGGGTATTTTCGAGGTTATTAGGATACCTCAAAAAT
The DNA here is from genome assembly GCF_044706935.1 of Curcuma longa. Taxonomy (NCBI): domain Eukaryota; kingdom Viridiplantae; phylum Streptophyta; class Magnoliopsida; order Zingiberales; family Zingiberaceae; genus Curcuma; species Curcuma longa. The sequence continues at coordinate 12,906 of NW_027435499.1, forward strand.
AAATATCCTCATCATATTCTAGAAGATTTTAGAGTGTACCAATATGTTTGGATATCACAATTTGAGAAAATTGGCACATGAGAATGAGTAGGGAGCTTATCTAATGAAATTGCTACAATAAAGGATAAGTTTCATGTAAGGAACATTTAAATATGCTCATGTATGAAATAAATTCAAATTGTATAGAATGTGGGTACATCTCAGTTTAGACTTGGCAAACACAATGAATGCAAACCAAAACTAGGACTTCAGGATTAAAGTTCACACAAAATTAATTATCTTTGGAGAATAGTTGACTAAACTTGGATAACAACCAATTGGATTTAGCCAGAGTCGACTTAGTAAAGAAATGAATTGGGACATTTAGCCTTAGGGATAGTTTCATGCATTTGTTTGCATTAGAAGCTAGAAAGTTAGCAAAAAATCTTTAATTTTAGGGTTAAATAAATTGTGCTAAAATTTGAAGTTTTAGCGCATTTATGGGAATCAATGCTTTGTGTAAAATTTGGTATTTGACACATTAATAGAAATTGATGTATAGTAGGATGTTTCTGTTTATGCCTATTTGTTTTTAATTCATATTATGATAAAATTGACACATGGTTAGTGTTGGACTTTCCGAGCCGTAAAAACTGCTTTTGCATTGCGGAAACCCCGAAAGTCCATGCCAAAGGATCCGTGCGAAAAATACAAAACTATTTTCTTGTACATGATTAGATAAACTCTACATCTACATGAAGAGATCATATACCCTCGGTGCGTGCCCTTCGCGTATCCCGCTCGTCCAAACGGTGCCGGATCTCGAGAGCGTCAAGTGCCGCTCCTCTATTGGTATCCACACGGACACTTTGGTGGAGAAACCGAAGCTTAAAGGTGTGCTAGCACCTTAGAGTAGGTTCGGTCAGTAGAGGAGGAGAAGAAGAAGGGAGAAAAATCTCAAGGAAAGAGGAAGAAGATGGAGTGCTCGATCAAATGGAAAACCCACACTTCTCTCCTCTTGTGGCCGGCCACATCAAGGCCATTCAAGGCCAATTAATCCCATTAAAATCCTTAAGTTACAAACTCTTATTGTAACCCCCATGATGTGGCATCCATGATGATGTGGAGCATCATCATTGATCACCTCTTATGCCACCTCACCTCAAAGTCAAATGATCAAGTCAAGCATTGACCATGAGGTGACATAAGTCAAGTCAACATAGATGATGACATGGCAAAAAGTCAAGTCAACATTTATGATGACATGACACAAAGTCAAGTCAAACTTGACTCCCAAAATAAAGTCAAACTTGACTATAAAATTCTCCTTCTCAAGTCAAGTTAAACTTGACTTCTAATCTCCCAAAGTTGATCAAATCAACTCCACTAGTCTAGTTTGGATTACACTTAACCCAACTTGATTCATCACATGAATCTAATCCTCTTGGTTCATCATATGAACCTAATCTCCACCTAATTGTCCTTTGTGTGTGACCTTATAGGTTCTTGTAACGTTGGCAATGCCCCTAAACTCATTTAGGTGCATAAGTAGTGAGCGGTATATAGCAACACATCACTACTACTCAAGTTACAAGAATGTTGAGATCCAACATCACTATTGTGACTACTAATTGTGACTCTTCACAATATGTGACAAATGTCCCTCTATCCTTGATATCATGATTGATCAAACCGAGGCACAGACCGTGTCATCCTCTAATCAATCTATGTCTTGAACTCCAAGTAGACTCACTACAATCAAACGAGCTCAACATCACATGTTGACTCATTTGGGCATGGCCATGCACTTTAGTGGTCTCACTCTATCAAGAACTATGATATCACTCCTGTTATATGGGAGGGATAGATCCCATCTATATCACTTATATCCCTCCGTATAATTTGTTACATACCCAGTAATCGCCTTTATAGTCCACCCAGTTACGGGTGACGTTTGATGAAGCAAAAGTAAGTAACTCCTTATGTAGGGAACCATGGTGACTTCAGATCTAAGGACTAATAGTCATACTAATAGCCACATGAGAAAGTATATGACACTCATATAACGATCCATGATACTTTCTCATGGCGGGTCATTCAGTATACATTCTCCAATGCATGCCCATGTGTCAACTTGATATCTCATATCCATGACTTGTGAGATCAAGTCATCGAGTTGACCTACATGCTAGTCTCGTCGCATTAACATTGTCCTTGAATGTTAATACTTGACTAGGAATCATTTAGAGTAGTGTTCTCTATATCATCTCACTATCGATTCAACCAATCGATTGATATAGATATGAACGATCTACTCAAGGACATTATTATACTTAGTTATATGACACGAATATCAAGTAAGTATAATAACCACAATATAAAATGCCTTTATAAAATGTAATAATATGATACAATGAGGTCATACAACAATCATCAAATGATTGACTCTAGGACTCTCACTAACAATTAGATTATCCTATGCTATGACTTTTTTGATTGATTAATCATCCATGATTATTTGTAAGTTAAATGTATTATTTTGTTCTTGCTCTTAAGGATGATGATATCAATTGATATCAACGGTCGGAGTGTCAATTGGGATGGCCATAGGTTGAGATGCATGATCACACTAGCTTAAGTATGAACCTTGATTACATCTCACAAGAACCCTAGATTACCTTATATTGTGTATTGAGACAGATAGATATAAGTGAGATATTAGGACGATGAACAAAGTTCAAAGAATATGATGCATTTAGATGAACTAACCATCTTCAATACACTTGAATCATATATTGACTAGTCATGGGGAAAGCTTATGTACAAGTGATGTGTATATAGTCCAAGGATGATGATTAGAAATTGATTTAAAACACCATTTTAAAATAGTTTTAAAACATTTTGATGATGTCTATTTGTTGATAGAAGTTACATGACCTTGATATAAAGTTGAGCTTCAAATGTTGAAAGCTCGGTTTCTAACTTTGTGATATTCTATGAAAATAAAGTGTATTTTCATAGAAAATTATTTTTCCATGATAGTTTAAGGTATGAATAATGTCTATATAGTTTTTTTATAAGTTTTCAAAAAGTATAATATTATTTATGTTTTTTCAGACAACAATTAATTAAATCAGAACTATTCAATTGACTCAGCTGGGGGTAGTTAACTAGGATTGGATCAATCCATGTAGAAGCACTGTGAAATTTTAGACTCAACCAAAACTTGTTTGTTTGTGTTGTTTACTCATCTTATTGATATGTTATCATCCCTAATCCCTTGAAGTACTTAAGTATTCAAAAGGAGTTTGTCAATGCAAACTAAAGGGAGAAGTGTTGAAGATGGAAAATAAAGCCATTGAAGGGAGGCTAAAATTCAAGGTTGGATTTTAGACCTTATGAATCCAAAATTGGATTTTCCTAACTGATAAAAATGTTGAAACCATTGTTGGTGGAATAACTAAGGAAAACCTTAGTTTTTTGAGAAGTATACCTTAATTGACATTAGTTTTTAGGTGTTTGAGTATTAAACAAGCTGAGATAGATCCTCAACTTACCCTTGAACTAGACTAAAGCCAGCTTGGGTTGACCAAACAGATTTGTTTGGTCGACTAAATATTATGTTTAGTTGACCAAAAGCAGGTTCAGTTGACTTAATTAGAAAATTTTGGTCAACTGAAATATGGGTTATGATGAATAAAATATTTTTGTTCAAGGGCAGTCAACTACATGACCTTGATTAGTCAATTGAATGTCTCAATTGATTAGATGGTGTTAAATTAATTGCGAACACTATTCAGTCAACTAATTATAGTATTGTCAATCTTCAATGCTCAAATTATGTATGGTCAATTGACTAATAATATTTTCTATTGAAAGTAAACTTTGGGGGCCAAAGATATATAGGCTCTTGGAGAACTTTTCGTCACTTAAAAAACATATTATAGCATCTAAATTTTTTTTGTGCTTATCAACAATAAATGCCCAAAGAAATCCAAAAACTTGGACCAAGGTTAAAGGCTTTAACATCTCAAGCTCTTGAAAATTTATGAATTTCTTGCTTTTATTCTCATATCTAGGGAGAGGTGAGAGGTTTATTTGTTGACAGAAATCCCAATAAGGGTCAACCGGGAGACCACTTGTAAAATTGTCACTTAGGTTTAGGTGTTAGAGGTTATAAACCATGATTTGTAGAGGTTTACATTATTTCCTCATGGTGAGGGATGGGTTAGTACAACTTTTTTTGGTGACATACTGAATATGTCATAGGCTTTAGAGTAGGAGAGGATCTCAGAACAATGTAAAATAGTCATGTTAGCAATGCATTTCTTGTTTATAGTTTTGCTCGCCTATTCACCCCCTTTGGCAGCTATTCATGATCCAACATGTTGGATTCTTATAAAGCAATGCAAAATGTTGATATAATAGAGATGAAATACTAACATTAATGAATGAAAGTATTAGAAAAGAAAAAATGAAAAAAATACTACTATCCCAAAATAGTTAGGTGCGATTTGAATAAATGATATAATGAGAAAATAGACATGGTGACTTGCTCAAAGACAAAAAATGGATTTTATAATTAGAAGGGTTGGATTTATTGGAGGGAAAGGTCTAACTAGAGATGTCAACTTCGCCTAAACCAAAAATTTATGGTTGCCAAGCATGAGTTTCTTAGCTTTTGGTTGTGCTCAACACAACGTGAATGACAAGGTCAAGCTTGGTCATGCTCAACACAAAATTAATGCCGACAATGTCAAGTCGAGCATGACCTATGTTTTAAGTCAAGCACGTCTCATGTGTCGAGTCGAGCATGACTCCTCAATGGATCTGTGGGTGAAAATTGACCCATATATCATTTTCATAACCTTTTATAAAAAACCCTTGATTTCTTATCTAAATTTAAAAAGCTTAAAATGTAGTAGTTTTAATTTTCTTTTCAAAAATATATTAGTAAGTATTCATTTTACCATGTTAGTTTTTTATATTCTTATTTTTCATTTAGTACTTATTTTATATATAAATATTTATTATTATTAAATTTGATGCTGCCTTATAGACTTGATATGGGGAGATCGTACCTAGGCCCATGCTAGGTTAGTGGGGCACTAACTTGAGTGTGTGAGGTTGTTTCAAGTCCATCCCCCACTTGGCCATGGCCCATTTAGTCCTCTAGGTGTAAGGGGTAGAAGGAGACTAAAGAAACATTGGTTAATTAAGTGAAAAATAATTTAATTGACTTCGCTATTGCTATTCATGTAGATTTGCATAGAGCTCAATGAAGTCATAGGATTCATGTGGTTAATCCCAAGTTATTAGGGCGTATATGGCTTGTGATGATGATGAACCTACCAACTACCAAGCATGTAGGTTAGTTTCTATTTTATTCAATATGCACTAATAATCACTATATTTCTCTGCTCAGAAAACTAACATACATCTTCACAAACTTAGTTTGACACCTTATTTCTTTACAATTCAATGTTATACTAATGAAGTTATTAAGTGATATGTGGGTTTGGTTTTAGTTATCTTGTGAAAATGGATATGATTTTTCATCATTGCTTATATTTTCACTCTGTTCTGATACAACAACCTACTTTTTAGTCCTTTGTCTCAACTCTAGGTTAATATAATGGTAGGATCATCATGCTTTCAAGATGATCTTATCACATGCTTGGTTCGTTGAGCTAGAAAACCATAAAATAGTTAATTTATACTCCTGAGCACTTGACTGACTGTTTTTTATTCCAATCCTACTTAGAATCTGTATATATTTTGTTTTTAAGCTCATATAATGCCCACTTGCCCCATAAAATCTAAAGATTTTTTTACTCAACTCTCAGTATTTTATATTTCACTTACAAACTTTACCATTCTGTCATCAAATTTGTTGAGACAGACATGCAGGTGTCATGGTTATCCTACTGACACTGTCATCGACAGTAAGACAAGTTATTTTTGTCCACTGAACCATCAGGTGTTAGGGGCATCTGATCTGATCGACAATGTTGCAAGAATTGGTGAACAAACTGTTCTTTTTCTGCCATCCTTTGAAAGTTGTCCAATTCCACAAAGTGTCTCTACGCTTCTGACTTTCAGGGTTATTGAACGTACCAACTTAGCCTCATTAAATGAAGGTAACCCCTGCCAGTCTATGAAATTTGGACATGCCTAATGACAATTGGTATTGTTAATTAGATTAAACATACAGAAAACTAATGTCCATTTCGTTGACTGCATTTGTTATATAGTTCAAACACTGTCTCACTTCTCTCTGCTTAATGCAATAGTTTGCTTCTAATCTATGAATAGGAATTTGGATATAAGTGTTGTAATCTACGATTAAAACATGCCATGAACTAGATATTATTTTGATTGACTACGCTTATCCTATTCAAACAATGTCAAACTTCTCTTCTTGATTCAATTGTTAAATTATTTTATGCAGGTGGAAATGAAACTTTTGCTTATATGTTTAATTTCCTAGATGGATCTTTATCATTATTGTTTAACAGGTCTGATGATGGGTAACTCCCTTTATGTGACTCCATCTTGTCATGAAACAGAATCTTCAGATGAATCTGATAATGCAGATCTGAATGCTCTGAGTGAGTGTGCTTGCTTTGAGTGTTCTTGCTTGTGAGCAAATTGTCATTTAACTCTGTATATGTTACAGTTTTCGACGGGCTTTGTAGTACTCTTTTTCTTCTAGACCAGGGCCTTGTTTGCTCTTCAACATGCAATACAGAGACTATGCAAGATGGTATCTTTCTTTGCTATTATATTCTTCAACCTTCAGATGGAGGTCCAATGCTTTTAAGGGTAAATTTCAGCTCTAATTGTTCATTTTCTTTTGCAATTAGCTAGCTCATCTGCCTATTGATGATCAACAGATAGTAAGAAAACTTGACATGCCTAATGTTGAAGTTTGGATGCTCCAAGCTCATTATGAACAAGTGTGTTATTTCATTTTATTAATTAGTCAATTTTTAACACGTTGAGCTTTTGAACTTAGTAAGCCAATCAACTTTAACATATGTTAAAACCAGGAGCTCCATGTTTTATATCATGCACATGTCAAAAGAGAAATTATGTTATCAATTCATGTATTGAACTTAAGCTAACCAAGGGAAATATACCACACATAAAGGGGGAATACTCATAAGGACGAATGACTATAAATATATTAATTGGATTTGAGTTGACCAAGGAAATATACCCATCCACACACAAAAAGGGAATGAATATAAATATTAAATGATGAGTGATTAATCAATTAACTTCAATACCTATAAAAGAAAAGTAATATTATACAAGTGATCAGAACGAGTTAGAAAATAATCTTGGAAGTAATGTTAAGGTCTTGAAATTTTATAACTGCCGTCAATCATTTATATACTACATAATATGCGAGCAGACTATTGGTATTTTCTCCACAAAAACAGGAAAAAAACATCAGAGATTAATCCTTAGTGCTAGGATTTAGTAGCTTAAACAATCAAGGGATTCTTGTTACAATGTTTACTACTCAACAATTTCTATACTACTGCATCAAAATTAATGCCATCTACAGAGGCTTGCTTCATCCGAGGAAGCCCTGCCCATTCCTAATACAATTCAAGCCAGTGATGCATCCATACCAGAGGACTTGGTAAATTCTATTAGGACCTCTTTGGAAAAGGTAAACAATTGCTTCTACCAAGATAATCATTCTTCTTATTGTATAACAATCTTTATAGAGATGATATATTTATCTTGAGTGACAAAGATGAATTGTAGGGATGTGTTTGCCTCTTTTGGATCATATTCTTTCTTGTTAATATCTTGGATGTGTTTCCTTCTTCAGATTGACCTAAGAGAGTACAACCCTCTCCAACATGAAAGAGGTTTCCACGCTAAGCTTAACTGGCTAGTTAAGGAGAGCTTGCAATTTGGGTAAATTCCTTATTTCCTAGTCATACTTTTGATTCCAAGAAAAACATGTCCAACACTAGAAGATGTAATTGTGTTTATCTTTAGATATTATTTACTTGGGGATGTTTTACTTTTCCATATACTTGACATAAATTGTTCCCTTAGTCCTTCACTAATGTCAATTTGCCCTTGTATCATGTATATTGGAAGTTGACCTAACACAAGAAGATCTAGTCAGGTTGGTTAGGCTATATGGGTCGAGCCAATCAAATGAATTTGACTAGTTGAGCAGACTATGCAAGTCGACCAATGTAGGTTAGCTAGGCCAATCGAGTGGATACGACAGGTGAATCGGGATTCGTGAGCTGAGCCAATTAAGTGGATCAGGCAAGCCCACTAGGTTGGGTTGGCCAAGTGAACTAGTTGGGGCCAATGGAGCCAAGTAGATAGGTTAGGTTGGTCAAACTAATCTAGGTGGACATATAAGACATGCTAATCAAGTAGATCAAGCTAAGTGGGTCAAATAGATTAGGTGAATTGACTGAATTAGACATTTGAATATACAACCAAGTTGAGCATATTATGTGGATTGACCAAACCGGATGTGTTGAAAGGATGAAGTAGATTAGACACTACTAAATAGACAAGATTAACCATATAAGTCTAATTGATCGAAAGAGGTGAACAAACAAATGATTGGGCATAAATTGAAGCATTTAGTAGTTATACCATTCTATTATTACAACCAAACAAAGAAATGAAATGAACTATTATTCTTTTTATTCCATTCTATTCCTAATCTCACTTTAATTTTGTTTTATTTATGCTTATCAAATGCAAAGGGGAGTCTTAGCTCAATAGTAAAGTTATTACCATATGACCTTGAGGTCACGAGTTTGAGTCGCGAAAATAGCCTCTTGCAATACAGGATGAGGCCTACCCAAACCGAAGCTTGATTCTTTTAATAAAATAACAAATAAATCAATAAAAAATAAAAAAATAGGGAAAATAAAAATATTATATAATTTTATTTTTTTCTATTTTAATATTTATATTTGTAAAATTTTAAATTTATTGATTGAGCTGTCTCCACTTAGCCTGACCTGTAGATCAGGCTAGATTGTAAGTGGCCAGATTGCTATTTCTAATGGTTCTCACATGATATGTTGGACAAATATTGATTTTTAATTTGATTATAATTTTGTAATCTTTTTAAAATTCTTTTTTTCTAATTTTTATGTCTTTATTTACTTAATTACTTGCTTGCCTTGTAGTTATGCGGTGTTAGCTGTTATGGAAAAATTTAACTCGTGGAATAAGAGAAAAGTAAAAAAAGTCTTTGATAGTTTTGCGACAGATTGATAATTTGGATAATCTTGAAGCAATTTTTGAGTTGAATAAAATAGCAGTTCAAACACAATATTATTATAGTATTAACATATGTTTTCCAGGTCAATTTCTTCGCACTCTATTCCAAACATCGTTGAACACAATAGCCTCAATGAACAGCAACAGCCGTCACTGATCCAAATGTCTGATGGACAAATGCATGCCAACCAGAACACAGAGAACAATTGTATCACAGCAGATGAATGGGAGAAACTTCTCATTGTTGATGATCTGGACAGTTGCTATTCAGCTTCTAGTATCTCCAAACCAGAGATCAAATCATCAAATCCAGGAGCACAGGATAAGTTTTCAGATGAGAAAACATCAAGAATCCTAGAGAGACTGGAAGCTCCAAAGCAACAATTTTTCAGAGCAAACTTCCCTTCCAACACAAAGAACTTCAATGAGCATATAAAAAAATCATTGATTCCAGTTCAATCGAGTTTAAGTCAACCACTGAAACCTAACTTTCAGAAGCTGAAGAGGAAGCAAAGATAAAGGTAAGCCTCATTCTTAAGAGTTGCAAAATATCCATGTTTGCATAATGCTAATGGATCATACAATAATCTTCCATTTACAACATCATTTCTTTTAATAATTCCATTTTGAAATTTGATACACAAATCAGTCTTGATAATGACTGTCTTCAAGGAGTTATATTTTCACCAGTTTCTTTTGACTGCCTTTCTACCTCCTTTTTCTGATGAAAGTGATTACAGTTGCATTTATGCTTCAGTAATGAGAATAATATTGCACACATTGTGATAGTATACTTTTTTGAAAAGTGAAAGCATGGAGTGAATCACGGTTCATTTATGCAAACTCAATTCATAAAGGAATACCACAGAGCAGCAGACACATTCTCTGACTAGAAAGTATCAGAAATAAGGGATTAAAATAGCTTATAAAAGATAGGGTACAGCCCTATCTGCAAATGACTGGTTGGAATTTTATCGTTAGGTTTGGCTCTGCAACTCCAGGAATAGAATGTTCCCTTCAAGGCTGTGAGGAGCTTTTCTGAATCCTAGCTTTCATATGTGAGAATTTTACTACATCTTGCTCTTCAGATAATAAAGAGCCAAGCTCAAAACATGGTATTTCCACATCTAAATGCTGGTTGTGAAGCTATTCTGACACCAATTTCTACAAGCTGCCATAGAGAAGGCATTCTATGCAGGATTAAGTTTGCTTCCGATGTAATTCCAACCTGTGAGAACAATACTACAATTGAAAAATAGATAAGGCCCATCTCCAATGCAGCAGCAAGCGTTGAAGAATTTACTTTTGCAAATAATCCGTCTTTTGCATGTCCAGCCATATGAATCCAGTTCTAGTAAGCGCATCCAATACGAGAGGCTTTTGAAGGTTAACTAATTCAGTAATGACGATGGATCTATATATATATATATATATATATATATATATAGGAATGATATCCTGCGTGATGAGTTTACGCGACTCCGTGCGCGACAGCCGACGTGGCGGAGTTTCACTGTTCATCCTCCACCGTGGTCGAAACGAAATTCCGAAATAAAATCCCGCCTCTCCCAAAATCGCGCGGCTGATTCTTAATTCGAGCTTCCGTTGTGGTTGAAAAGGAAGCAAAGAAGGATGCGACTGCAGTAGAGGTGAAGAATGAGAAGGGTGGTCCGGTTGTGGAGAAGGCCTTGTCCTTCAGGGAGGAGAGCAACTTCTTGTCGGATCTCAAGGAATCCGAGAGGAAGGCGCTGGTGGAGCTCAGAGCCGCCGTCGAGGAGGCCATCCTCAAGAACAAGCTATTTAGAGACGAGTCAGAGCCGTCGGAGGGGAAGGAGAAGGTCCATGGAGAAGGGGGAAAACTGGAACTTGACAAATCTGCTGAGGCGAAGCACACCGACGAAGAAAAACCCGACCTCTCTACCCAAAACCCTAAATCTTATTCGCTCCTCTCGCGTCGCTGCGTTCGGCCCGCCCCCTTGCTCGCCTGTCGCTCCTATCGTTTCGAGTTCCCTACTCGAGTTTGGTTCCGTTTCAGGTTTCGACCCTCGGTGCGAACAGAGGAGGAGAAACGCATCGGAATCGAAGATCTCGCTCTCAGGTATCGGATCGCGTTCTCTTTGGCCTCTATCCACTGTCACAGAATTTGATGCGATTCCTTTGTTTGATCTTTTTCTGGCTATTTAGCTTGAAGATCTGACGTTTTCTGATATTGGGTTCCTGGTTTGCCTTCTTGCGCTGCTGTAGGTCTGGTATTTTGCTTCCGATGAATCTTCATAAATCATTTTTTTATTGACAATGTGTTCTTTTGTAGGTTTTTTCTGCAAGATGTACGTTTCTGATTTGTTATATTATTGTAGATGGTGGAATTTGTGGTGTTGGTTCAATAATTTTATTTATTTATTTATAGTTACGCCCATGAAGATGTTCCTTGGATTTCTCATGTTATAGTCTTTGTTCATGAATTTGATGTGAGAATTTCATAAATTCGTAGTTTCTTTGATTTCCTCGTTTGTTATCGGTACCGCTTGGTGATCCTGTAAATTTCTTAGTGACACTAGG
>NW_027435500.1:0-1686 GCF_044706935.1 Curcuma longa
CTGATAGGCTCTCGCAAGTATACGGTTGTCGTCAAATAATAAAAAGATATCGAACCACAGGGACTGTGTATTAGCTATAGTGATGTCACTAAGATAGTTGTTTAGACTTTAAAGGAAACGGTTGGATTGAGGATTGTTGGTTGTGTATGTGACAGAGAAAGAGAGATTGGCTTGGGGTTTATGGATGAGATGGATAAGTTTAGGACTTGGTTTCACATCAATGCTAGGTGAAGTCCCTAATTCATGTTTGTTCCCTTACTCTCAATGTCTATCACATTGTAAGGATTCTAACCAAAATACCAACTCGAACTCGTCAGACTTTGTTGGCATAAATCAATGGTGTTCTAATGTTACTTATGTTGGTTTGAGATGATTCTAGATAGCCTGGTTGAAGGCTCTCCTGTGTCATGCAGGCGCCCCAGAATACTACTAGATTCCTACCCCCTGTCATAGGGTATCCTTTTAGAGACCTCTCCCCAACACTAAGCAACCGTTAGTTATCCCTTATGAGGGTTTACCACTATGTAGGAATCACCTCGGAAGGTCCGGTTAAGGCTTTCCTCCTATCACAAGGCGCCCCGGGTATACGATCCTAGGATCTCCCTACAAAGTAATCTACCCCTCATAATCATACATATGCGCTCACACAAACATTTCATCAAACACATTCAAGGCACATGATACATGAAACAAATGTAAACATCTCATTGAATAGGAAAAATGACATAAACTAGTTCATACATCACCATCATTACATAGATGTTCATCCTACATCCTAAACTCAAGGATCTACTCCATTACAAGAAGATTACAACAAGTATGCATAATAAACATCATCCACCAAAGAGGGGAAGACTTATCTTTGAAGCGTGAGCATCCTCTTGAAGATCTTCTTGCTCCGGTGTAGGATGGATCGGTGGAGATGAATGGCGAGGTGAACCGGCGAAGGATGGAGCGTTTAGGGCCTCCCCTAGAGAGGGGGAGGCACCGCCGCCAAGCCAAGACCAAGGGTTTTGGAGAATGACCCAAGATAACCCAAGATTGGGTTTGTTTCCACCTTTTATACTCACCCAAAACTGCCCAGATTGTCCCTGGTTTACAAGGCTCTGCCTCAATGGGTTTTTCACCTAGTAAACCTGGTTTTCTTCAATTGGACCCTGAACCAAAGTTGTAGAGCATTGAATTATCTTCAATTTGGGTGGTGGACCAACCCATAACTCCATCTGAGCCGAAAGTTATGTTGGTTCGAAGTTTGGTCTGCAGTTTGGGCAGAGCACCCAGTGTGGCCGCGATCAGGAGGCACGGCCGTGCCATTTAGCATGGCCTATTTTGAGGGGTGGCAGTCATCGTTCTGTTGCAAAACCCATATTTTGAGAGGCACGGCCGTGCTTGTGAGGCACGGCCAAAGTTGGATCAGCTTGAAGAAGTGGGCACGGCCCTTGCTGTCGTCGATCTGTTGGAGGGACACGACCGTGTCTAGGCCGTGGGTATGTGAGGCACGACCGTGTACTGCCTTGTTTCTTCTTCTTCTCCATTTCTTCGTATTTGCTACATAAGAGACTCACCCGTGACAGCGAGCACGGCCAGTGTGAGCCTCTTTTCTCTACTATTTGCTCCACCATCAATAATACGTCATTTTGCTCTAAATCACATCCTGTTAAGCAAAATATACAAAAAGTAGATCTC
>NW_027435501.1:0-3298 GCF_044706935.1 Curcuma longa
GACACACTGGTTTTCTTGCTTATGTGATTGATACAACCCAAGCTAAGGAGCAGAAGCTAGAGGACGTCAAAGTTGTATGCAATTACCCAGATGTGTTTCCGGATGAACTACCCGGATTAGCTCCGGATAGGGAAATTGAATTTGGGATCGAATTAGTTCCTGGTACTAATCCGATCTCGAAAGCACCCTATCGTATGGCACCGGCGGAATTAAAAGAACTCCAAGTTCAATTACAAGAGTTACTGGATAAGGGTTTCATACGCCCTAGTCATTCCCCATGGGGAGCTCCAGTACTATTTGTAAAGAAGAAGGATGGAACTATGCGTCTATGCATAGATTATCGGGCATTAAACAATGTGACAGTCAAGAATAGATATCCTCTTCCCAGGATAGATGATCTGTTCGATCAATTGAAGGGAGCTACGGTGTTCTCGAAGATTGATCTCAGATCAGGTTATCATCAAGTGAAAGTAAAACAAGAGGATATTCCGAAGACAGCATTCCGAACCAGATACGGACACTATGAGTTCGTAGTGATGCCGTTCGGAGTAACTAATGCCCCTGCCATGTTCATGGACTTGATGAATCGAGTATTCTCAGAATTCCTCGACAAGTTCGTGATTGTCTTTATCGACGATATACTTGTCTATTCGAGGAATCATGACGAGCATACCCAACACCTGAAGACAGTGTTGCAGATTCTTCGAGAAAAGCAACTATATGCCAAATTTTCCAAATGTGAATTTTGGTTGGAACAAGTGGCTTTTCTAGGACATGTCATTTCCAAGGATGGAGTCATGGTGGACTAAAAGATAGAAGCTGTGAATAACTGGAGCAGGCCAAAGAATGCCAGCGAAGTTAGGAGTTTTCTCGGATTGGCGGGTTATTACCGTAAATTCGTGGAAGATTTCTCCAGAATCGCAGCACCTATGACAGCTCTGACGAGGAAGAATAAGAAGTATGTATGGACAGAGGATTGTGAGAAGAGCTTCGAAGAACTGAAAAGAAGACTTACAAATGCTCCAATCCTCACTCTTCCAGAGAATGATAAATGCTTCGACATGTATAGCGATGCCTCCCGACTAGGACTCGGAGCAGTACTTATGCAAAGTGGGAAAGTGATTGCCTATGCCTCTAGGCAATTAAAAGAGCATGAAAAGAATTATCCCACTCATGACTTAGAGCTAGCAGCAGTGGTCTTTGCTCTGAAGGTATGGAGACATTATCTATACGGAGCACAGTGTAAAATTTACACAGATCACCAGAGTCTGCGCTATTTCTTCACACAAAAGGATCTCAATATGAGACAACGCAGATGGCTGGAGCTGGTAAAAGACTATGACTGCGAAATCCTCTACCATCCAGGTAAAGCCAACAAAGTAGCAGATGCACTTAGTAGGAAATCTAGTGCTACTTTGATGTCTTTATCGGTATTATCTCGACCACTGGAGAAGGAGATTATGAGCTATGGGATCGAGGTTATCTCTGGACGACTCTCGACCTTGGCCATAGTACCATCATTGTTCGATGATATACTGGGGAAGCAGAATAGTGATCCAAGCCTCCAGAAGATCAAGCAAGAGATCCAAGAAGGAAAAGGCGAAGGCTTCCGGATCGCCGATAACGGAGTATTATATTTTAGGGATCGGTTATGTATCCCTAACGATCCGGAACTGCGTAAGAAAATTTTAGAAGAAGCTCATGGAACTCCCTATGCTATGCATCCAGGATCCACCAAGATGTATCAAGATCTGAAAGGAAGGTTTTGGTGGTCCGGCATGAAGAGGGATGTGGCTAAGCATGTCAGTACCTGCCTGACCTGCCAGCAAGTCAAAGCAGAACACCAGAGGCCTGGAGGAGTTCTGCAACCGATTCAAATTCCGGAGTGGAAATGGGAAGACATTTCTATGGATTTCATTTCAGGTCTTCCCAGGACTACAAACGGATATGATGCTATATGGGTGATAGTGGATAGACTGACAAAGTCAGCACACTTCCTAGCAATCAAGATGACATATTCAATTGAGCAACTAGCCCAATTGTATGTTAAAGAAATCATCAGATTGCATGGTATTCCCAAGACCATCATCTCAGACAGGGATGGTCGATTCACTTCGCAATTTTGGGAATGTGTCCACAAGGCTCTAGGCACAAAGCTAAAGTTCAGTACCGCGTTCCACCCACAAACAGATGGACAAACGGAAAGGGTGAACCAGATACTCGAAGATATGTTAAGAGCTTGTGCCTTGGATTTCAAAGGGAGCTGGTGCCGATATTTATGCTTAGCAGAATTTGCTTACAATAATAGCTACCAAGCTACTATTGGGATGGCACCATATGAAGCTCTATATGGACGGAGATGTAGATCTCCTATCTGTTGGTATGAAGGTGGTGAGAAGAAGGAAATGGGAGTCCAGACGGATTTCATCAAGGACACCACGCAAGCCATACAGAATATCCGCCAACGGATAGAAACTGCACAGAGCCGGCAGAAGAATTATGCCGACCAACGACGAAGGCCATTGGAATTCAATGTCGGAGATTTTGTTTTTCTCCGAGTTACTCCAATGAAGGGAATTATGAGGTTCGGCAAGAAAGGAAAGCTAAGTCCGCGATACGTGGGACCATACAAGATAGTGAACAGAGTCGGCAAGGTGGCTTATGAACTCGAGCTACCTCAAGAAATGGCTGCTATTCACAATGTGTTCCACGTATCTATGTTAAAGAAATGTATTCCCAACGAGGACAAAGTGATCGAGCCACAGGCAATCCAGATCCAGGAAGATCTAAGTTATGAAAGTAAACCTGTACAGATCCTGGATCGAGATGTCAAAAGACTACGGAACAAGGAGGTACCGTTAGTCAAAGTGTTGTGGCGAAATCAGCAATCTGAAGAAATGACATGGGAAAGCGAAGAAGACATGAAACGAAAGTATCCAGAATTATTCTAAGTTCGAGGACGAACTTTTTAGAAGGTATGGAGGATTGTAATACCCGTAAATTTCCTTCTATAATTCTGGACCTGAAGTCACCATGGTTCCCAACATAAGGAGTTATATGCTTTGGTTTCGTCAAACGTCACCCGTAACTGGGTGGACTATAAAGGCGATTACTGGGTGTATAACGAATTATGTAGTGGGATGTGAGTGATGTAGATGGGATCTATCCCTCCTATATGACAGGAGCGATATCTTAGTTCTTGATAGAGTTAGACCACTAGAGTGCATGGCCATGCCCAAATGAGTCAACATGAGATGTTGAGCTCATTTGATTGGAGTGAGTCTACTTGGAGTTCAAG
>NW_027435502.1:0-2046 GCF_044706935.1 Curcuma longa
TTGAAAACCCTAAATTAGATGTCACGATAGGGCTTCAAATTAGAATTTATAGATTTTATTGAAAACCCACGATGAATTCAAGCAAATGAAGTATAGGGGCCTCGAGTCGTGTTTTTCCAAGGATTAGCAGAAAAATTGTCTAATTCGAGCTTGGGTGTCGTGTTTTTGGGTTTTCTATGAAAATGGAGGTTTTTTGGGGGTTTTGAAATAAAATGAAAATTTAAAATCAGCAACTATATGAAAAATGCAATTAACTAATCTAAAAATGCAACTAAGGAACCAAGGTATCAAGGTAAACCAAAAATGCAATTTGATGCAAAGTAAAAGCACGAAACCTCTAAACAATCGTAAAATTCGAACTCAATTGCTGGTTAATGGAAATTAAAGGAACCCTCATGCAACTCAAGTCCAAAGGCAGACTAACCAAATGAAATGGCTCATGATGTGCAAAATTGGTTTCAAGGTTTCAATCAATGCAAGCAATAGACCATACACTAAAATCAACCAAAACTAGCTAACTACTCCTAGAATGCAATCAAAACATTTAAATCTGATTTGGCACGGGAAGTTTTTGTGTGGCACGGAACAATGAATGAGCAGTAAATCTGAAATCAGGACTTCAGTAACAAATCAAAGTGCTAAACCAAGCTTTTAAAACATTTAAATCTGATATCGAACAACAACTTACAACCATAGTATAGAACAAACCAACGGAATTCACGTGTTTTTGAACTGAATTTGATCAAATGAAACTAAGGAACGAATCATAATTCAATTTTAGAAATGTCAGAAATGGGAATTCTGGGACATGTCCAGAAATGAAACAAAAGCAGTAAAACGCATCCAGCCCTCTTTTCTTCCTTCGATTCTCCTCAACTGGGTGTAGACAGCTCACTGATCATTGAGGAGTCTTCACGTCGTCTCTGGTGTGGTTTCCCTGCAATCCAGACGCTGCTCGGCTCGAAGAAACCCTCTCCGGCCGAAACAGGTGCTGGCGCAGATGGCTGTGAGTTGGCAAAACTGGATTCCAAGCTCCTTCCTTGCTCCGATTAGCTTCCTGATGCTTTAGGAATGGTTGGCGAACCTCAGAGAACCCCTCTATTGGCTCGAACCTTCGGATTGCTCAGCCAATGGCCGGAGCACGAAGAAACCGGGTTGGCGCCGCCGGAAGAACCCCCGCCGTAGGTGTCACGATAGGGCTTCAAATTAGAATTTATAGATTTATCGAAAACCCACGATAAATTCAAATAAATGAAGTATAGGGGCCTCGAGTCGTGTTTTTCCAAGGACTAGTAGAAAATTGCCTAAATTGAGCTTAGGTGTGTCGTGTTTTTGGGTTTTCTGAATAAAAATGGGGTTTTGGTGCTTTGAAATGAAATGCCAATTAAAATAGATGAAAAATGCAATTCCTCATCTAAAAATTGAAACTATCAAAGTAAACCTAAAATGCAAGCTATTGGTAATGCAAAACAATGCAACGAAACAATTCAAAGTTATTGAAACTAACCATCTAATCCTAGGATGCAATAGAAACGCTTAACTAATCTATCCTAATCAAGAACCAATGGCACGGAAATGGCACAGTAACAAACCAAGTTATCAGCAGCAGACAGTTTCAATTAGCTGGGAAGATGAAGCTAAGCTAAGCAAATTAAACAAATCCGACACCAAGCAACTAAACATTAACCAAACCACCTAATGCACAAGGCTTAATTCTGATCATGAATTCAAAATTGAAGTGAAACAGAATCCAGGAAATTCGTAAACAGCAAAATTCAGAAATCAGAAAACTATGCTATCAGAAACTGTAAAACAGCAATGAAACGTCCAAACCATCCCTTTTCCTTTGTTCTTCCTCAGCTGGGCGTCAATCCAGCAGGTAAACCCGCAATTGCGGCTTCACTGATCTTCACGGAGTCTTCACGTGGTCGTAGGTTGGGTTGCTAGCTGCTCGGACCCAGAAAACACGCCGAAAAAACCCTCTCCGCCGGGAAATCAGGCCGTGCAGCAACGTTTGAGATGGCGAAAACCGGAATCCGTAGCTCC
>NW_027435503.1:0-2897 GCF_044706935.1 Curcuma longa
CATGGCTCGAGTACCAAGACCTTCTTTTAAGCCAAGGGAAGAATATGTAGATGGGAATCTGTTTACTTGAAAATGTAGAAGAGCTGAGGAAATAGAAGATAAAGTCTATGTTGTCCTTTTTATAATCCTGTAACCTTCTTACCTTCCTCGACGCTCTATGGCTCCTTGCCCTTCTAGAGATGCAAGCTCCCTGCATCAAGCAGCTACTGGGCAGCATATATGAGAATTCTCATATAGAATATACGTAGATCGGCCAGAGGAACGCCCGCGATCGGCCGGAGAAACGCCCGCGATCGGCTGTGGAACGCCCGCGATCGGCTGTGGAACGCCCGCGAGAGGACACGCGTGATCGACCCAAGGACGTCCGCGATGGGCCGGAGGACGGAATCGCGTCTCACGCGATCGACGACGGTGGCTCTCCTTTCCGGCGACGCCTTCACGCGGACGGGAGAAGCGGCGTACGGCGCGGCGCTGCTCAGCGAAAAGAAGACCGGCAGATGGCGCCGCGCTTGGGAGAAGGCCATCAACAGGAAAAATCGCGATGCTTTTCTTTGAGAAGCTACAGTGAGTTAGGTTTTGTGATTCTTTTTCAGCGGCAGCAGTGAACCGGAGAAAGAAAACCCGAATAAGTTTAATTGGGGTCCAACCCGAGGCGAATCAGACCGGATTTAATGAGATTCAAACTAAATCGTTTGATTCGCTAACTAAATGAATGATCTCAGATTTGATCTAAACTACTTTTATTCATTTTGTCATCATAAGACGAAGCTCTTCATAACTTTCATTTTATCAAAATATCTTCCATCATAAGCCAAACTAAATTATTTCAATTTAGTTCAAAATCAAATCGTTTGATATTCAATAATCAGACGACCTCTGATTTGAATGAAATTAATTTTGTTCGTTTCGTCTTCATAAGATGAATTCTATCATTTTATTCTTTGTCCGATTCAACCAGACTTTATTTCTCTCAATTCTAGAATCCAATTCTCAAACTCATACTTATACGACCCAATAGATTCTTGGTTATGATCGTTCGATTAACCATTAATTACAGAACGATCATGAGTGACACCTATAGTACATCATGTGAAGGTGCCTGGAATTCGGTTTCGTTCAATTCTTGTCAGACAAAAATTTTCAGGAACAGAACCTTTCAAGCAACCTACGTCTTCGATCAGACATGTGCTTGATTGATCAAGCAATGACCAATCAAAACACACCTTGATCAAAGCATAAGATCGATGGAACTCTTGTGTTGGTATTCAGAATTCATACAAAAGATACGAAAGGAATAACTACGCAGCAGAATTAAATAAGTCATACCTTTCTTCTTGAGATTGTGTAGGAGATATTTTTTACCTGAAAACCTCTTGATCTTCTGCTGTATTCCTCTCCTCTTCTTGGATGTCGTGTAGGCGATGATCTACCAAGATGACTCCACCCAATTCCTTCTAATCCTTTCTTCCAATTTTTCAATCCGATGGCAAGAACTCAAGGAAGAAGCTCTATTCTTCTTCCTCTTCCTCTTCTTCTTTCTCTTCTTCTTTCTATTCTCTTGGCCGCCGGCCCTAGCAAGGAGGGAAGCCCCTTGTGTGCCGGCCCTAGCAAAGAAAGAAAGGAAGTGCTTGGGCGCCGACCCTAGCACAAGAAAAAGGGGAGAAATTAGGTTTTGGCCACCGACCCTAGGAGGCAAGACAAGAAGGAGGGAGATGTTTCAATGGGGCATCGACCCTAGCAAATCAAGAAATAGATTAGTTGTTCTTGAGCCATCCCTTTCCTCTCCTTTTATAGGCTTGCCTCCCCTAGGAAGTTTAGGAAAAATTTAACCGAATTAATATAATTTTGTTGTATAACAAAATTTATATAATTTTATTGGATAACAAAATTTTAACAAAATTTTGTTGGATAACAAAACTTAATAAAATTTTATTGGATAACAAAATTAACATAATTCTATTTAGAATTAATCTGAATTCTATTAACTGAATTCTTAATAGAATTCTAAACAGAATTCTTAACAGAATTCTTAACAGAACTAATCGAATTCTTAACAGAATTCTAACAGAATCTCATTGGGTGGATACGAGACTTTATGCAGAGGCTACAACAGAGACCTAGAGGAGGAATTGGTTTAGGCCTCTTGATGGGCTTGGCCTTCACCGTGTTCTCCCTGAACACCCAACTTAAGTCCATTAATAATAACTCATACCACTAAAGAGTTATTATTTAACTACCGCACCAATCCCATATTACAATATGAGCTCCTTCTTATCATGAGTGCATTAATCTCCTTGTGTTTAAGATATCGTATATCTGTCAATTAATTGAATTATTGACAACTCAATTAATTAACTTCTAATTCCAAGAGTAGTACCACTTAACATTATTATCATGCGGACTAAGTCCACCTGCAGGGTTTACATGATAATCCTTATGAGCTTCTTAAGGGGACATCATCAGCCTAAAAAATTAGGACACAGATTCCTTCTATAATCAACAACATACCATATACATAGCACTATCTCCTAACTCATCGGACATTTTTTTTAATGAATAAATCTCACCCTTTGATGAATTAAAGAAATAAATACTAAATATATGTGTTTGTTATTATATAGGGAAAGAGCATGTACATCCAAAATAACAGAGGTCTAGTTCGATTATATAGTCAGTATAAATCGAACGACCTCAAACGGTTCTACTCAATACACATAAAGTATACTAGTATAATTTTATAGTTAAAATAAACTAATACCAATTACACTACAACCATTCCAATGGTTGTCCCAGTCCATCTTGGTTGTGAGCTACTATTTATAATTTATAAGGAACCGATAACATAATCTTCTGTGTGGCACCACACATCATGTTATCTACAATATAAATTAAGTGAA
>NW_027435504.1:0-1819 GCF_044706935.1 Curcuma longa
AGGAATGCAACACTGAAACAAGGCATTAAAACAAACCTAAAAACGAGATTCAACTTAATTCAAAGTACCATCCTAAACTAATTAGCATCCAAACAAGCTAAAACTAATCTAAAACTGTGAAATGCAATTTTATAGAAAAATCAGAATCCTACCACTGTCTTTGAGATTCAAACATCAATGTCATGAAGCACACAACTTAAACATGAAATGCAAACAAGGCAATTCTACTTACAACTTGTTGATGCAATTTAACCATTCATTCCCACTTATCTAGCAATGAAATCCTTGCTCCCATTAACCTACCCTAACAACTTGATACATAAAAGCAGAAATGGCACGGAACATTGTATTTTTTAATGAGTTTCAGAGGTGAATTTTCAGATTCGAATGGTTTGCAAGCTTAAGGCTGCAAGGTTCTATCGAATTAACCACAACTCAAGCATTAACTGAAGAAACAATTTGCCAAGGTTGCATGGGAAAAGAAATCACAGAACTGCAAACTTCATTTTTCAGCAACGTTGACAGCAATCAAACTGAACAGAAATGCAGAAATGAAACAATGCATCCACCTATCAAACATGGTACATAAGGTCTAAGATGGCACAAAACAGTGGAAATACCAAGTCGTAGGAGACTGAAATCAGAATGCAAGGAAGCTTCGGGTGGCACGGAACAGTGGGTTCAATGAGAAATCAGAAACTGGTTCAGGTTTAGATCTCATGGGAGATAGAAGCTAACTGAGCAAATGCTAGAACAAATCTAAATCCAAACAACACATAAACATGAACCACACTAAGAGTTTGAATTAACAGGAACGATTCAGAGATCAAAACTAAAAAAAAACATGCGGAAATCTGAAAATTTCAGAAAACAGAATCAGAAACATCCTCTTCTCCCTTCTCCGCTTGTTATCCTCAGCTGGGTGTCAATCAAGCTTTACTGATCGCTTAGTAATCTTCACGTCGGTCTCTTGTGTGTTTTCTAGCTGCCCAAACCAAGAAAAACGCCGGAAAAACCCTCTCCGCCGTGAAAATCAGCTTGTACAGTAGCTTCTCGGATGGCAAACCGGATTCCTTGCTTCCTCTCTTCTCCGATGATGCTGCTGTTGATACAAGGGAGCTCCACACTCCTAGGAGAACCCCTCCACGAAACGCGAGCTCCGGTTGCGCAGCAGAACGCCGGAAAATTCAAAAACAGGGTGAACGGCGGCAGCAAAACCCTCGCCGTCGCGCGCCGTCCGGTCGCCGGATTATACCCAATCGGCCGGCGTTGGACTCTTCATTGATCAAGGATCACAATGGGATAGGTTTGGGAGGACGGGGCTGGCCGTGCGCGTACGTCGGTGAACAGTGGATGCTTTCTCGCGCGGTTTCGGGACGAAGATGAACAGTGGCGCAGCCACTGTTCACTTCCTAAGTTCAGCCTTAAATACCGCCGATTAAACCTTTAATCTCAGCCGTCCGATCTCTGAATCAACGGTGCAAACTTGATCTAGGCTTTAGGGCAGTCTAGGGTTTCCAAAAAAATCTGAGATTTTGATCGGGCTCGATCCAGATCATGTCCTTCATGTTGGCTTGATCAATTTGACGAATTTGACTCGATTTGACCGCGGTTGAGCTCGAGTCGGGTCCGGTTCAAACCCTAAAATCAATTAAAACCAAATTAATGCCAAAATTCACCATTAAATCACAAAAATTATATCAAGCCTCAATTTATGCAATATGGGACAAATATGAATGAATCGATTCATTTTATAATATATTTTCATGTAAAAACCCAAAAATAAATCGATTCAAAATCAATAAAACCCTAACTCATC
>NW_027435505.1:0-1145 GCF_044706935.1 Curcuma longa
ATTTTGGGTTTTTACATGAAAATAAATTATAAAATGGATCGATTTGATCATAATTGTCCCATATTGCATAAATTGAGGCTTGATATAATTTTTGTGATTTAATGGTGAATTTTTGGCATTAATTTGATTTTTATTGATTTTAGGGTTAAATCGGACTCGACTCGAGCTCAATCGCGATCGAATCAAGCCAAATCGAGTCGATCTGCCCAAATTGATCAAGCCAACACGGAGGACCTGCCTTAGATCGAGCCCGATCAAAATTTCAGAATTTTTTACAAGCTCTAAGAAGCCCTAAAGCCCTAGATCAGTTCTGGCCGTTGGTTCAAGATTGGATGGTCCGGATTTACTGATTAATCAAGTATATAAGCCGAAGGTTTTGGGATGAACAGTGGCTGCGCCACTGTTCACCGTCTTCCCAAAATCGCGAGAAGCCAGCCCCTGCTCGCACGCATAACTCCACGGGCAGCGATTTCCACCCAAACCTTTTCCATTGCGTTCCTTGATCCACGAAGAGTACGAAGCCGGCCGATTGGGTATTCTCCGGCGGCTGGAAGGCGCGCGACGGCAAGGGGTTCTTCCGGCGACGCCACCCTGTTTTCTCGGTTTCCCGGAAATCTGCTGTGTAATTCGGAGCCGCAAGGCATTGGAGGGGTTCTCCTTTGTTCGCGTGGCACCCTTGCATTGCCAGAAGCACCGCCGGAGCTAGAAGAAGCAGTGGACTCCGGTTTTGCCAGCTCAAATCGCCTCTGCACCTCACTGTTCTCGGCCGGAGAGGGTTTCTTCGTGTCGTGGATGGTTCGGGGAGCTAGCAGACAACACCAAAGGCCCTCTTCAAGCTTCCACGAGGTCCAAGAGCTTGTTGACACCGAGCTAAGGAGAATTGAAGGAGAAGGGAAGGAGGATGATGTTATTTGACGATTTCTGAACATTTCTGAACATTTCTGTTTGTTTCTGTTTTTTTTTTTCTGATTTCAACGATGCTGTTGATTCAAATCCTTAGCAAACTTTGTGAATTCGTTTGTTAGTTTAAGACCTAGCTTTTGTTTGAATCTTGAATCGTTTTAGAGCTTAATTAGATTGGTTTTGAATTCCTTGAAACTGTTCTGAAACCTTGAAAACACTGTGCCGTGCCAAGTTTCGGTTGC
>NW_027435506.1:0-2090 GCF_044706935.1 Curcuma longa
ACCAGCCTGCGTGGCAGATAGAACTCTATCGTCTTCGCCTGTTATCCTCTCTGAGTCGACTCCGATTGACTTCTGGGTTGACTCCAGTCGCGGTGGCAGCGGCGTTGATAAGTTTTTGACCTGAGTCGACTCAAAACCTCACCTGAGTCGACTTCAGGCTGAGTTGACGGAAAGCCGACGCGCAGACTTCTGGATTCCAGCTGACTCGGCTGGAGTCGACTCCAGAACCCATCTAAGTCGACTCCAGACCTGAATTTTCAGCTTTTTGTCCGGAGTTAGCATTCGTCTGACTTTTCCTTCCTGCAAAAAATGTTAGCTCAAATGGTAACATGTAAAGGATTAAGTTGGTTCATCGAACCAACTATAAGTCTTAACTTCGGATCTCCTGAGATCCGAATCTGACGCCTACTGTAGGGAACGCGTCCTCACCCACTCCCCTCGGGAGAATTTACTTGACTGCCAACTGAGTCCTCCTGACTCGTTGGACTTTGTGCTCGGCTCTGTCTTTGCCCCCCAGGATTTGCGCTGCAACTGATCCTTCCTGATCAGCCGAGTCTTCTGCTGCAACTTGGTCCTCCTGACCAAGTCCAGACTTCTTCTGCAACTTGGTCCTTCCTAACCAAGTCCAGACTTTACCTGGTGCACTTTGACTCTGCTAAGACTTTATGCCTAGCAGCACTAGGACTTAACCTATTTCCTACAAGCTCAGTTCAACTTGGTTAGCCAAACCACATACTTAACTTGATCCTAGTTCCATAATCAAAACTCTGGTTCGATCTGCTAGTGCTTCCTGCACTAACCCTCCCTAGTTAGTTGGAGTAGTAGGAAGCAACCATGTGTAGCTTTGTCTACTATCGAAATCGAATATGTAGCCTTAGGAGGATGTGTAGCTCAATTATTATGGATGATGCATACACTTAAAGATTATGAGCTTTACTATTCCAAGGTTCAAATATTATGCGATAATATGAGCACCATTAACTTGACGAAAAATCTGGTACATCATTCAAGAACAAAACACATTGAAATAAAATATCATTTTATTAGGGATCATGTGGCAAGAGGAGACATTGAACTAAGCTACATTGAATCAAAGTCAAATCTTGCCGATATATTTACTAAACCTTTACCCGAAGCTGAATTTACAAATATTAGAAGAGGGTTGGGTATGTGTTTTGTAGAATAATGGATTTTAGCATTACATGAGCCTATAACATTTATTTTACATCTCACAAGACTTTAGGATGACTTTGGTTGTGTATTGGAACATTTGAATGGTGTGTGAGATGCTAGGATGATACTCATATCTCACTTATGCTTTTTAGCATTTTGATGAGGCATGAATAGTATCAAGTTATTTATTTTAGACCAACTATGGGAAAAGTAAATGTTTAATTAATGGACATCTTGCTCATCGATCATAGTTGGACATTTTAAATAACTTAAAAATATTTTAATGAATATCTAACGTTGACAGACATTGGCACTTGGAATGAGTTCACAATAAAACTTGAAATTGATACAAAATGTACAAGTTTGTGCCAAACCTTAGAGTTTGTGTCAAACTTGTAAAATACAATCATTTTTCATAAATTTTTATTTTTCCTTGATAATATATGTAAAAACAAACGTGCCTGCAAAATTTTAAATTTTTCTAAATTTTATGAAATTTTCTATGCATTTCTGAAGTTCGTATCAGAAACCTGCACAGTGTTGTTTTCAGGGCATCAGTCGACTGATGCAGACATCAGTCGACTGGTCCAGTCGACTGCAAGATGAGCTCCACTCGACCAATATTTCTGTGAGTTTCTGAATTAATGGAGCAGTCGACTGCTAAAGGCTCAGTCGACTGCTAGCAGTCGACTGGCCCATCAGCAGTCGACTGCTGGCGAACTTTGTATATAAGATTCCTTGAGCGGCGGTCGACTGCTAACCCTAGAGTTGCGCTGATCTTGCCGCCTTCTACCTCCTTTCGTGTCCTCCAGCCATCTAGAGCCTTTCCAAGTCTTGCTTTCACTCTTTCCACCGCCCTTTCTTCTCTTCTACTCAAATCTAGGGCTTTTCAAGGGTGTTTTTGGCCAAACCATCAC
>NW_027435507.1:0-1965 GCF_044706935.1 Curcuma longa
CTCGACTTTGTCGTGCTAAGACTTCTCTTGTCAAAAGGCCTCGCCTCCGGGACTTCACCTTTGCTAAGAGATCGCGCCTCCGGGACTTCACCAAATGCCAAGACTTCATTCCTGAACTTTTCTGTGAACTCAAGTCACACATGTTAGATCACAAACATTGCCTAACTTAACCTGATTTAGTCAAATATTAAAATCCACATTGCTTTGGGCAAAATTGCCTCAACAAAAACTTGTGCTCTGTAAGCCAACTGTCACAGAATTTGTACATGTACTAATGTAGCAGGATGCAAAAAACAAGTCATACAAGTTGGATCCACCAAGGGCTGATTAATCGGATGAAAGTGCAAAATTCTGGCACATTCATGTTGGGTGGAGCTGAAAACCTCATGCATAGACCTAAATTTATAATTATTAATATGTTCTATTTTTCACTTCATTTCTTAACGCTTGTGCTACTCTTGTCATTGTTGAACACAGAAAACATGTGACAGATTAAAATGGTTCTAAAATTTGCCACTGCCCACACTTGTATCTTCCAAGACCCGTTTCACTAATATTCAAACTGGCATTTCATTATGTCCTTTTGCAGAAAGGAGGATTGAATTACAGACCTAAAACACCAGTTCAATGGCACGAGAACCAACATTGTACAGCTGAGGATAGTTTGAGCTCCTGCCATTTTGTAGGTTCTTGCAGGGTTAATAGAGAGTACGAATGTTTACCTGGGTACCAAAAAGTTGTAAATTCTCTAGGTAAGTAAGCTCTAATTAGTTGTGTACAAGGTTTTAATGGTTCAAAGAGATGATAAAGTGAGTGAGAACTGTAAAGATGTTAAGATGCGGAGAGTTGGTATATTAGACAGATTTATCTTGTTTTATTTGACCATGGAAGTTGTCATCATGCAATCTTTTGGTTATGTAATCTTTTTGGTTTAGTTCTGTACATTCTTATCGTACAAATTCCTGCACTTCTGTTGTATGATTATTTCACTCTGCAACATAGGGCTGTTGTACATTCTTATTCCAACAAGTTGGGTTGTTGTTTTAGTGTACTGAATGCTTATTTCATTTCTGTCAAGGTTTTTTTATGTTAATTTCGGTATGAGTTTGATTATTGAAATTCTGGGAGCTGTCCTTTTTCCATTGTGGGAGCATTTTGGAGCCTATAGATGTCTTGGAATGTGTGAATAAATTGTGAGAGATCAATTTTGCAGACAAGAAAATTTTCTTTCTTTATGAAACATTTTTTGGTGTATGGTGATGTTAGAGATGAGTTTAGTTTCTCTCCCATTTGTGTTGAGAGGAGTATAGGGAGGATTATAAGCGGTTTTGTATAAGTTACGTCGTGTGTTAGCCCTATGTTTATTGTACTTTTCCCCCCTCATTTAGATTCTTTACAGGCTCAGATTTATGCTTGATCATGTTAAATTGTTTTTTTTATTTGCATGTTTGAGGTATTCTATTAAGGAAATACGAAATTTTAGTGACTTTGTGGTAGAAGTTAGTTTTGATGACAGGATGGACATAGAAATATTGAATGATAAAAAATTAACTTTACCCCGCGCTTCTTAGTGTTAGGTCGGTGGATATTCGGAAAGGATGCAAATTGATATAGATCGTCGAGACTAGTGTTCAATACTATTTCCGTAAACGATATTGCTCCGCTACAAGTGCTTATGGATAACAGTAATTCGTTTCTAAGATATAATGACGACGTCTCGGAATAGTAGTACTTCAAATGCGAAGTACAAAGTGCGCTAATAAAGTATCCATTGCGCACGTGCGAGTGTGGCGGGCCGCGGGCTCACAGGTGTGAGCATCTACTCGCTCATGAGAAGAGAGCACATGAGCTTTTGTGTTAATTTCATTAATACAACAACATTAATAAAGAAGAAAAATCTATCAAATTTTTTCAATGTGGGATTATTTCCCATACACTTTCTTATAATGTTATTCTGGGCCGATT
>NW_027435508.1:0-3272 GCF_044706935.1 Curcuma longa
TTCTAGTCAATGGGACTGTAATTGGGTTAGATCAATCTTAAACTCGGCTCGAGTTTGACCTGTAATGGAATTTAATATATTTTTGTACTTAGGGGGTGTTGTATGTTTTAATCCTGCAGTATCTTGATTTGCTTATCCTGTTATACGGAGAAGTTCTTAGTCGAAAGCGCGCCTTACCAGGTGGGTACTCCTGTGCTTGGTCAATACGGGTCTTTCTTTCATAATTATTCTGTTGCTATTCTTACTACATTTATTGCTTGATCCATGCTTGACACTTACCGTTGACCTTGATATAATCTGTTCATCCTCAATACAGTCTTCTTAATTGTTGTTTACCTATGTTGGCTTATCATGGTTGATGTTGCACATACCACGATGTTATAGTAACAACCTATTGAATTATGCATCATAACATGTTGTTATTGTTGCTCTTACCTAACACCGTGTTGAGATGACACATGGGTAAGAGGTTGCACTATAGTTGAGTGCGCAGGACTGGCTTCACTGTCCCTCCTGCTACACTGCCACTCCCCACTTATTTTTAGTGCAGTCAGTTGACTTGAAGTTTGTGCAGTATGTCCTGTTGTGCGCTCCAGTTCACTGTCCCGAGGGGGTGACTGGGGATGTAGAGTGCAGACAGTGACTTGCGTTGTGATTATGTCCTATTGTGCGCCCCATTTTACTACCCTGGGCGAGTGACTAGGGATGTAGAGTGCAGACAGTGACTTGTATTTGTTTGTGATGATTGCTGCATTTTTTTACATGCATTTATTGGTAAGTTATTATGTAGTTATTTTATTCATATGTTTGCGGTTGTTGCACTTACCTGCCATGCTTGTTGCAATTGGTTGCTATAATTGTTGTAGTGCATGCCATGACATACATGATCACAATTACATGACTCTTATTACTATGATTTATGCTATCTGATGATACTTGTTGAGTATTATTACTTGTTCTACATCTACCTATTCGTTCTAGTTTTTACACATTTATTATTCCTGTTATTTAATCTTTACCTGCACTTCTTGTCTGTACCCACTGAGTATTTGTTGCTCACCACCAAGATCCTGGGAGTTTTCTGTCTCCCCAGGTAGCAGATAGGTTTGCTTGGAGCTTAGAGATTGGTCGGCTGCTTCCTATTCCACCTCAGAAGACTTAGTATTTTGGTTTATTCATTTTCTTGTTGTAATTCGATATGGTTGTATATATATGTTATACATTGTTGTACTTTTCGCTACTAGGATTTTACCATTCGTGTGAGATTTATTATAACAGATTTGGTTTCCTCTGTAGTGAAATGGTATAGCCTGTATGTGGTAGTTTGTTAGTTGTTGTGGCCGTGTAGGCCTTACGTGTTGTCCGTAGTATGCATCTTTATGTACTTAAAGAACGAGTAGTCCTTATTCCGGCCGCATGTGGTCGTGTATTTTTGTTTGTATTCAAAATATTATCATGGTTACTGGGGCGATGCTGTCGAAATTTTTCGGACGGCCTCCTGGGTCATGACAATTTAGTGGTATCAGAGCGTAGTATTACGGTCCATGTATGATTTTCGGATTTTTGTTGTAGCTTATCTGATACCAATTTAATGGTATCAAGAGTGGCGCAGCGGAAGCGTGGTAGACCCATAACCCATGGTTCCGAGCTTAGGTTCATTTCTTTTGGGATTTTCGTTGCATTCAGAGCTTAAGTTCATTTCTTTGGATTTCTCGCTGCATTGTCCATTTTTCGGTGTCTGTTGAAATTATCGTTGGATTTATTGCGTATTTGTAGTCTTCAGAAGTTAGCATTTCATTGTAGATTTATTAGGTTAAGTGTTTAGGTTAGTTTATTTTCAAATTTGTCGTTGTATCGGTTCTATCAAGTTTTGCGCACTCGATCCGAGTTGTGAGATGAACAGACAAGGCAAGAATTCTCCAAGCATTGTAAGTAAAACTAACTAGTACATCTTAGGGGGCGCTTGGTATACATTCGATAATGGGAATGGGTATTATTTCCATTGAGGGGTTAATGGCAATGGAAATGATTACTGGATTTTTGGTGCTTGGTATAGATACTGGAATGAGTATTATTCTTATTAATGTTGTTTGGTTTGGCTCCATAGAGAATCAGTCCAACGAGTTCGCCGTCGATGCTGTTGTACTTGAAGTCGTCGAGCACGGTGACGCGGTAGTCGTGGGAGGAGAGGAGGCGGAGGTGGAGGGGATGGGCGAGGAGAAGCAGGTCACCCAATCCCTTTTTCTCCCACCTGTACTCCACAGAGAAGGGCCGGGCGAAGGAGGCTTTGCCGGAGATCGGATAGCAGGCGCTGAACTGATTGAGGACTGGCTTATAGGCGGGATCAGGGAGAGCTGCGAGGCGCACGACGCCGGCGAAGCCCGAGGCGAAGAGCAGCGAGTTGCCCTGCTGCGCGAGGCGCATCGGCGCGGAGGAGTAGCAGAGGGAGGTCTGGCCGCTGTTGAGGCGGAGAGTGCGCTTGGTGAAGGAGGCGTTGGCAGAGACATCGATGAAGGTGTTGACGGAGGAGATGGAGATCGCGGTGGCGGTGATAGACTCCTGAAAGTATACGTTGTCGTCAAGTAATAAAAAGATATCGAACCACAGGGACTGCGTATTAGCTATAGTGATGTCACTAAGATAGTTATCTAGATAAGAAGGGAAACGAATTGGTTGAGGATTTGGTTGTGTGTGTGAGAGAAAGAGAGATTGACTTGGGGTTTATGGGTGAGATGGATAAGTTTAGGATTTCGGTTTCACATCAATGCTAGGTGAAGTCCCTAATTCATGTTCATTCCCTTACTCTCAATGTTCACCACCTTGTAAGGATTCTAACCAAAATACCAACTCGACCTCGTCAGGCTTTGTTGGCTTAAATCACTGGTGTTCTAATGTTACTTATGTTGGTTTGAGATGATTCTAGATAGCCTGGTTCAAGACTCTCCTCCTGTCACGAGGCGTCCCAGAATACTACTAGATTCCTACCCCCTGTCACAGGGTATCCCTTTAGAGACCTCTCGGTTTGAGAGGATTCTATATAGCCTGGTTCAAGGCTTTCCTGTGTCATACAGGCGCCCCAGAATACTACTACTACCCTTGTCACAGGGTTCCTTTAGAGACCTCTCCCCAACAATGAGTAACCGTTAGTTATCCCTTATGGGGGTTTACCACTATGTAGGAATCACCTTGGAAGGTCCGATTAAGACTCTCCTCCTGTCACGAGGCGTCCCGGGTATACGATCCTAGGATCTTCCCACATATTAGTCTACCCC
>NW_027435509.1:0-2315 GCF_044706935.1 Curcuma longa
ATACTGGAAAACCAGAATGGAATGCCACCTTGAAGACTCAGGTGGAAATGTGGATCATCATCTAGACGGGATTCACAATCCCAACTGGTAATGATGAGCAACCACAGTCTTGTGAGTTCTAGGACGCCGCCACAAGGAAGAAAATCGAGGCGGATGCAAAGGTAACCCAGACACTCCAGTGCAGCCTAACCAAGGAAGAACTGAACCGAGTCGGACCCTTCAGCAGCGCCAAGGATCTCTGGACCAAACTAATCGAGCTCCACGAAGGAACCTCCGATACCAAGGTAAGTAAACGAGATCTCTTAATTAATAAATTATATAATATTAAAATGATAGAAGGAGAAACGGCGAGCGGACTACACGCAAGGATCCAGGATATCCTCAACGGCCTGCATGCAATAGGACAAAGCGTCGACAACCAAGACGTCATAAGGTACGCCCTAAAAGCTTTTCCCCTAGAACACCTTGTGGGCATCGATGGTAGACGCCTACAAAGTTTCTAGGGATCTAAACAAGTTAAAATTAGATGAATTATTTTCTGAATTTGAATTACACGAACAAACTAATACAGAAGTGCAGAAGAACGGTATAGCATTACTTGCAGGTGCCGAACCAAAGAGGAAGAAAGTCCAGGAAGACTCCGAATCATCGGACTCCGAGACAAACGAAGACGTGACTACGGAGCTGGTGAACCTCGTCCGAAAAATGTTTTGGAACAAGCACGGAATTCGTCGATCAGAAATCAAGAAGGTGGTCAGCAAATCGAAGCCGCCAACCACCGAAAAATCAAACTCGAAGTGCTACGGTTGCAGTCGGAAAGGACACTTCATCATCGACTGCCTGAACCAAAGGAAGGACCGAAAGGCGAAACGGAAAACGCTCAAGGTGACTTGGGACGAGTCATCTTCTGAGGAGTCAGACGAAGAACCATCGACGAGTTTCCTCACTCTTCTGGCTCAGAACGAACCAAAACAAAGTGACTACGACTCGGACGACGAAAGCCACAGATCTGTATCCGTTTTCGAAGGTCCGAACTCCACTGTAAGTCAAGAAAGGTTATTTTTGATAATTATTAGCTTAAGTAATAAACTAGCTAAGTCTGATGCCTTGGTTGAATCGCTCCAAGAGGAGTTAGTACTTCGAAAACACGCTAGAGGGGGGGTGAATAGCGTGTTTGCACGCTTTTCGATTTTTCGAAAAACTCTCGAGTGCGGAAACTGAAGTGATTAAACAACTTGTACGGAAGCAAAAATAGATAGAAAGAAAGAGATTGACACGGTTTGTTTTTACTTGGTTCACAGCGCAACGCTGCTACTCCAAGGCCCAAGGTCCTTGACCGTTTACGTTGGGCAATCCACTATTTCTCTTGCTCCTTTTCGGCAGCAAGTGTATCGAAAAAATCCGGTTACAAAGCTCGATTACAGTATTGAAATGAATAAGTACAGAACTTGTTACCAAACTTTTTGCGCTAAGAGATCTCGCTCCCCGGAAGTTGAAATCTCCGTCTCGGTGTGAAGAAAAGATTGCTTGAAGCAGGCGCAGCACCGACGTCGAAGTTAGAGCGCTCGGGATTCACGAGAATGCGAGTTGGAAGCGTTGAAAGTTGATCTCTCGGCTGCTGCTCGCGGGGTCCTTTTATAGCCGACCTGAGTCGACTCAGATAGCGATCTGGGTCGACTCCAGCACGCGTGGCAGATAAAACTTAATCGCTTTCGTCGCTTATCCCTCCTGAGTCGACTCTGATCACGTTCTGGGTCGACTCCAGTCGCGGTGGCGGCAGCGGCGATAAGTTTTGACCCTGAGTCGACTCAAAACCTCACCTGAGTCGACTCCAGGCTGATCTAGCGGAAAACTCGACGCGCTGACTTCCGGATTCGAGCTGATTCGGCTGGAGTCGACTCCAGAACCCATCTGGGTCGACTCCAGACTCGAAAAATCAGATTTTTTGTCCGGAGTTGGCTTTCGTCGGGCTTTTCCTTCCTGCACAACAAGTTAGCTCAAATATAACATGTAAAGGATCAAGTCGGTTCACCGAACCAACTTCGAGTCTTAACTTCGGATCTCCGGTGAGATCCTGGGTTAGACCGACGCCTACTGTTCCTCGTAGGAACGCGTCCTCACCCACTCCCTCGGGAGAATTTACCTGATGCCAACCGAGTCCTCCTGACCCGTTGGACTTGTGCTCGGCTCTGTCGTTGCCCCCCAGGACTTGAAATGCAACTGATCCTCCTGATCAGTCCATTCTTCTACTGCAACTTGGTCCTCCTGACCAAGTCCAGTCTTCTGCAACTTGGTCCTCCTGACCAAGTCCAGAC
>NW_027435510.1:0-1139 GCF_044706935.1 Curcuma longa
AACCTCAGATTATGCAATATAGGACAATTAAGATCAAATCGATCCATTTCATAATTCATTTTCATATAAAAGCCCAAAATTGAATCGATTTAAATCGTAAAAATCCTAAGTCATCAAGGAGGTATTGGATCTGGCCTTCTGATGGGTTTCGGATCCCGTATTCAACCCCGAATACACACCTACATCCATCAACAACGATCCATTCCACTAGAGGATCATTGTTGCACTACCAATCCAATCCCCATATTACATTATGGGTTGCTTCTTATTATTTTATGCATTGCTCCCCGTGTTTAAGATATCGTATGTCCGTCAATTATCTGAGTTCACTGACAACTCAATAATCGACATCTAAGACCTTGAATAGTACCACTCAACCTTATTGTCAGCCGGACCAAGTCCACTTGCAAGATTTGACTTGACAATCCTTATGAGCTCTCCAAGGAGACATCATCAGCCCTACTGGGACACGGATTCCTTCTATAATTAATGGCACACCTAGCAGCATCACCCAACTTACCGAGAATATTTGATCTGACGGAAAGATCTCACCCTTTGGTAAATCAAAGCAATAACTACTAACTATAGATGCCCATTTATTACATCGGGATTAAGAGTGCATAAACTTAATAACAGAGGTCTTGTTCAATTTGTGAGTCAGAGTAAATCGAACAACCTCAATGGTCCTACTCAATACACACAAAGTGCACTAGTGTAATTCTACAGTCAAGACAGACAGTCACCGAATTACACTACAACCGTTCCCGATGGTTTGTCCAATGCCATCTTGGTTGTGAGCCTTAGTTTATAATTCACAAGGGACTGATAATCATGGTCTTCTGTGTCTCACAGACACCAAGTTATCTACAATGTGAATTAAGAGGACTTTATTGTAAAATACACTATTGCAATCATTTGACCAAAACATGATTTCTTATTTCATAAATGTTTATATACAAAAGACCTAGTCTTTTCAGTATACTTCCTAACACTTTGGCCACACAAAATAATAGCAGTGACTCCGATGGGGAGGATACTATTATATGTGTTCTAAGTATTTACCATTACTTAACACTAAGGTAATTATTTAGGATTGTGTCCTTCAGATGGAGAAGATCACACGCTCTTAAATAATTTCC
>NW_027435511.1:0-5360 GCF_044706935.1 Curcuma longa
ATGTTGAAATTCAGATATTGGAATTTGATTGCATAAAATGTCATAATTTATTCAGTGTATGTGAAGAGTTACATTCTTGAGATAAGAGCTCGATGAGCATGTTGGCAGGTAGTGATTGGTCCTCTCACATGAACAATCATCTCTATTTGTTATGTATGAATTGAGGTAAGACCGGTGTTTATAGTTCAGCTTATGCAGCTGTTAGCTTATGTAGCTATAAATTGTTACATTACTATAAACTGGGGTTGCCTTGATAAGTGAATCCAGATGAGATCATTTAAAGTTTGATGATCGAAGTAAATGATCCCACCATTTACTAAATCTATTAGTAGCCAGATAGGAATTCATTAGTTGGATTCATGATTAAAACATTGGGAATGTCTTAATCAATATATGTACGATGTTAATTTGAGAAAAACATGCGTTCTTTTTCGTAAAGGAAATAACATCGTAGCATGTGATTCATACTACATGTGCTAAAGCGACAATTAGGGTAGTAGGAGAATGAATCCCTGCTTCTCTACTATGTGAGTCCTATGAGATTATATGTTAATCTCAGCATTTACCTTAAGTGACTATTTAGCTATCTACTTGAAATTTTAATCAGGGTTTGCTACTTTAGCATGTAAACCTATGACTATGGATGATTCGGTCTATGGAACATGACTAGGAAAGCGTCTGATTAAAATGAATAAATTCAAGTTAAAAAGGAAGATTAAATATATTTACATATTTTGAGAATATTCACTGGTCGACCCATTTCTATTATGTATGGAAATGATTGTGAATATTAATGATATGAAACATGTTCTTGACATGATGATCAAATTGAGGGATTAAAGATGTTCATATTGATATAAATATATATTATTTAATCTAGATAAATAGCAAGACATAATGAGTCCGAGAAATGATTATGTACCACTAGAAGAGTGATTTATGTATCACTGAAGAACGGCTAGGTGCCACTTGGATAATGGCTATGAGCTGTTAGATAAATGACTGTGTGTCATTCAGAAAATGGTTATGTACTATTTGGGGAGCGGCTAAGTTGGGTGTAACAACTCTTTTAGCATTGATCGCTCTATGAGCAGCTATGTAAGGTGTAACAACTTTCTTAGCAATGAATGCTCAATGTGGTTGTTGTCGCACGAACCATTTTCCTATGTATGAATTGGTTGTTCTTACAGTTTACAGTTTAAGTGACTGTGCATTCCGGTTATATTTAGTCTATGTGACTAGATACCTCTTAGGGGGTGTTTGGTTGGGGGTAATCTATGATTACCTTGGTTATCTGTCCAAGGTTATCGTTGATAACCTTGTTTGGTTCAAGTTATGATCGATTCCCAAGTAATATAACATTACCGCCACATCAGCAAATGGGTTATAACCCGGTTATATGATTACCTTGGCAGCCTAAGGTTTTCTACGATTCCGGAGGTTAACAAAATTTTTTCCATGATTACCCTTCGATTTTAAAATTGAATTAATTAAAATGTACTACGAAATCTAATTAAAATATAATTAATTAATTCAATAAATTTTAATTTAAATATTTATAAATTAAAAAATAATTTATTTTAAAATTAAAAAAATAAAATTAATGAATTATATTTATTAATTTAATAAATTATTTTATTAAAATAATTATTTTAATGAATTATTTTATTTAAAAAATATTTTTTAACAAAATTTTAAATATAAAATTAACAAATTATATTTATTAATTTAATAAATTATTTTATTAAAATAATTTTTTTAGTAAATTATTTTATTAAAATAATTTTTTTAGTAAATTATTTTAAATAAATTATTTTATTAAAATAATTTTTTTAGTAAATTATTTTATTAAAATAAAATTATTTTATTATAATTATTTTTTTAGTAAATTATTTTATTAAAATAATTATTTTAATAAATTATTTTATTAAAATAATTATTTTAATAAATTATTTTATTAAAATAAATATAAATTTATTTTAAATTTAAAAATATAAAATTAAGGAATTATATTTATTAATTTAATGGATTATTTTATTAAAATAATTTTATTAATAAATTATTTTATTAAAATATATAAATTTATTTAAATTTTAAAAATAAAATTAACAAATTATGTTTATTATTTTAATGGTTTTTATAAAAAATAATTATTTTTAATGAATTATTTTATTAAAATAAAATTATCAAATTATATTTATTAATTTAATGAATTATTTTAAAATATAATTGAATGAAGGGTAATATAGTAAATATAAAACTGGTTATGTTTTATTTCCTCCAAATAAATAAAGTAAACCAAACAACATTAGGTTATGTTTTATGCCCCATAACCAAGGTTATACATCATAACTTGAACCAAACGCACCCTTAATGGTTTTTGTGAACATTTGCCTTTGTGGCTTCACTTGGACGAGTGGGAGATGTTGGCGGTTTCCGTAACTGCCCATCGACGATTTCTATAACCGCCCACTACCACCACGTCTCTCTCCACGAAGTGCACGTTGCTCTCCCTATTAAAGGGAGAGGAAGGCTCTGTAATCAGTGTGCTTACTAGAGAGGTGAGACGAGGCTAGAGGCGCTACTGTGCATGGTGGTGTGTGCATCCAAGATTAAAGAAGAAGCGACGCAGCCAGAGCGGAGAAGAAGTGTAACGCCCGCCCTTACCAGAGCCTTTGACGGACGTTACAGTTTATACATTCACATTCATACATTCATGCTACTACTATCTATCATATACGAAAATATGAAATTTTTCAGCGGAAATCATAAAACGTTATAAAACATTGTGACTAGCATAGATTCGTATACAATAACTAAACTTAGTAGCATGATAATAAGTCTTGTCGATAAAGTCTAACATGCAGATATAAAATAATGGTTGCATGGCCAGGACTTTGTCAAGTCACCACCACACACATCTTATCAGCCCTATCCCGCTGCCTCCTCTTGCTCAGTACCTGTTAGGTGGATCTGCAATATAAGAAAGAAATCTATAAGCACAAAGCTTAGTAAGTTCCTTTCCTACTCACAAAATCCGAATGCCATTAACATCATATCATTTCTAGCATAACATGGAAGCATATTAACCTTTCATAACATATACGTTTGACATGTTAACCATTTGCTTTTCAAAACATATTAACTTATTAGATAAACATAATCAAAATCTTTGGGGTCCCCTGGCTTGTACCCATTCCATTCTTTTGTGCGCACATTCCAAGTAAGTACGAGGAAGCAAATCTCGACTACTCAGTTACTAGGTCTTCTGTCTTTCGACCTAGGGGCATTTCTTTAGGTGCCCATCCCTTGGATCCCTTTCGGGTTCCGGTACAAGCCTTTCATTAAAGTAAAGTAACTTATACTTTCTTTTCATTTTCACATGAATGTTCCTTTTCGTTTTTCTTTCATAGCATGGTGAACATTCATATTTCATTGCATACATTTGGCATAAAGTATAACATAACATAACCCTATGACTAATATCATTGAACCCTAAATCTGACCCTAACCTTTCTTTCAGGGTAGTCAACTTCGTTGGTTATGTTATAGTTTCAGTTACTTGGCCGAATGAGGATTCGGCTGAAGCTAGGGCCGAATGAGGATTCGGCTAGGTGAAGGCCGAATGGGTATTCGGCCGGTGATGGCCGAGTGAGGACTCGGCTAGGCCGAATGGGTATTCG
Source organism: Curcuma longa (assembly GCF_044706935.1). Taxonomy (NCBI): domain Eukaryota; kingdom Viridiplantae; phylum Streptophyta; class Magnoliopsida; order Zingiberales; family Zingiberaceae; genus Curcuma; species Curcuma longa. The sequence continues at coordinate 3,684 of NW_027435511.1, forward strand.
GCCGGTGATGGCCGAATGAGGATTCGGCTAGGCCGAATGGGTATTCAGCCGGTGATGGCCGAGTGAGGATTCGGCTAGGCCGAATGGGTATTCAACCGGTGATGGCCGAGTGAGTATTCGGCTAGGCCGAATGGGTATTCGGCCGGTGATGGCCGAATGAGAATTCGGCTAGGCCGAATGGGTATTCGGCCGGTGATGGTGATGCATTGAGAACATGTGCGTTCATCAGCATTATTTAGCACTGATTTGGCCACATTTCATGAGCATAACATAGGATATTGCACTCTATTTGGCGGTTTATGCTTTTGCCTCTTTAATTATTCTGTTTTCCTTGGATACATGTCTTTGTGTGGTGTTTTGTCTTGTCAGGCAAACAGCATGGTCGTGCCGACTAAGTGGAGCTGGTCAGACTTGCTTGCCCAGAGCTCAACACGCCCTGGCCGTGCGTAGCACGGCCGTGTTTAGCACGGCCGTGTTGTTTGCTGTGAAGCTGTTCAGAGTGCTGCTGTGTGATGCCCAGAGATTAACACGCCTGGGTCGTGCTGTTTAGAACGACCGTGTCGATTACCAGCTCAGTCAGCTGTGAAGCTGCGTTTTCTGCTCATAGATCAACACGCCCATGCCGTGTCAATCAGCACGGGCGTGTTGAAAACCACGCAAGCTATAAAAGGGCTGCGGAAGAAAACGAAGGGGGGGATCCTGGCGGCTGGAACAGGGTTTGGAAGGAGGAAGGCTTTGGAGAGAATCATCTGGACGCATCAGAAACGTTTGCATTGGAGATTTGGATTGGTAACATCTTGTATTGGATGGTTGGATGCTTAATTTGGATTGTCATGTCTTGCTGTGAATTTCTGTTTATGGAGTAGTTTGTTTCATCTCGAGATATGGGAGTACCCTTTTTGATGATTGATTTGTATTGATTTGCCTTCTCTCTCGTTAATTGAATCCGTATTAATGACGTGGTTTCAGTGAATTATCTCGTTTTATCTTAGGAAGTTAGGGGATGTACTTAATGGTGAACCCTATTTCCGGAACTCTGAATACCATCTAGGATTGTCCCTTCGAGAAGTAGTTGTAAGATTGTCTAGGTAGGCTTGCGGGACTCATGTGACAGGGTCCTTAGCTGATTATGGTCACCTGTGTTACTTGCCACGAAAGAGGGAGTTCAGTCCTAAGAGATATCCTGAATAAACAATCCCTGTACTGAACGGAATTTGTCTAATCCAATTGTACACTGAATTGACAGTAAGATTAGGAAGGTTTGCGGAGGTCACGTGACAGGTCCTCTTAGCTGATTATGATCACCTACGCTCGAATGCCAATGAAGGTAGAATTGCCTTAGGTAAGTACAACTGAGGAAGATCCTGAAAGGGGCCCTCAATTGAGCATAGGATAGACATGGGATATCCGTCAAAACGTCAGTAAAGGTTAACAGAGAGGGAAGGCTTATCTTCTGATTGATCATTGAAGAGGGGAAACTATTATCTCGAGATTAATCCAATTCCAAAACCTAGCCAACTCTACTTGTCGTCAGCTTCCATAGAAAATTAACTTGTTTCATCGAATTATTTCGTCTAGATAACTAAACATCACGCATCGTCCGGTGATTAAATAAATCCCTGTGGATCGATATTATTACTTGACGACATCCGTGCGCTTGCGGAAAATTAGACATCA
>NW_027435512.1:0-1423 GCF_044706935.1 Curcuma longa
TTTGGTTCATTTGTGAAGGTTCTTTTCTCTTAAGGTTAGTAGATGTGATATTGGATTCTACTTGTTGTATTGTGGGATTTATTGGATTTAAAATGTATAAATTGCCAATCAATGTACCAGAACAGATATTAACCCTATTTTTCTTGATAATAACTTTATCATCAAAAGAAACAGAATATCCATCCAAAAATAATTTAGAAACTGAAATTAAATTCTTTCTAAAAGTTGGTACATAAAGACAATTTCTTAAAACCAGAATTCTATTTCTATCAAAAGATAAATAGACGTCTCCCACTGCAACAGCTGCCACCTTTGTAGCATTGCCCATGTAGACGGTAATCTCTCCTTCACTCAGTCGTCGGGTTTCCTGGAACCCCTGCAAGGTATTACAGACATGATCAGTGGCTCCTGTATCTACACACCAGGTACTGGTAGATAGCACCGCTAAACATGTTTCAACGACTAAAGAAAAAGATATACCTTTCTTGTTCTCCTTTTTGTGAGGACAATCCGCCTTCCAATGTCCAGACTGCTTGCATGTAAAGCACTTGCCCTTTGGCTTCTTTACACCTGTGCGAGGTCCTTTCACCGTCTTTGCTGAACCAGCTGGTTTCTTCTTCTTCTTTCCTTTTGGTTCTTGCCTAGCAGCTCGATTCTGATGCCCGAAGAGTTCCTTGAGATTGAGCATCATGTCATAGGCAGTAGGCATGACCAGATGCTGATGTTGTAGCACATTTGACATAGATGCCAAAATATAACTGTTGGGTTGCAAGGGTGCAAACATAGTCCCACATCTAAAACACATGGGAAAGATCATGGGTTTAAAGGGATGAAAAGTATCTCCATTGGAATGAGGCCTTTTGGGGAGAGCCCAAGAACAAAACCATGAGGGCTTAGGCCCAAAGTGGACAATATCATGCCATTGTGGAGATACAGACATCCTTTTGGACCCTACAATTGGTATCAGAGCAAGGCCGCTCTTCACCGGACTAACCGCCGGATGAGCCATGATCCGAATCTAACCATGTGGGTTGAACCTTAAACAAAGGAAGTAGGGGAGACTCGGACCATGAGGGACATGGTAGCCGGACCATGATGGACATGGCAGCTGGACCATGGCAGCCGGACCATGAGGGACATGGCAGCCGGAACCATGAGAAATGGCAGCCGGACCATGAGAAATGGTAGGGGAGCTTCCAGTGGTCCTTTGTTTTGAGGGGGGATTGTTGGGTTGCAAGGGTGTAAACATAGTCCCACATCTAAAACACATAAGAAAGATCATGGGTTTAAAGGGATGAAAAGTATCTCCATTGGAATGAGGCCTTTTGGGTTGAGCCCAAGAACAAAACCATGAGGGCTTAGGCCCAAAGTGAACAATATCATGCCATTGTGGAGATACAGACATCCTTTTGGACCCAACAGT
>NW_027435513.1:0-2630 GCF_044706935.1 Curcuma longa
CTTCCGGCAATGATTGCAGGATAAGGTCAGTGGCTAATTTTTGACCCAATGGAAATCCTAATCTTTCCAGGTTCTCGACATACCCAATCATCTTGAGTACGTGAGCTCCTACAGGAGTTCCTTCTTATATCTTGCATGCAAACAGGGCCTTAGACACCTCAAACCACTCGTGTCTAGCTTGCCCTTGATATAGTTGTTTCAGGTGCTCAACCATATCATGTGCATCCATGTTCTCATGTTGCTTCTGAAGCTCAGAGTTCATGGTGGCAAGCATTAGGCATGATATATCTAATGCATCATCTTGATGCTTCTTATAAGTATCTTTTTTCGCACGAGTGGCGGCAGTGACGGGTGCTTCAGAAAGTGGTTGTTCTAGGATGTACAGTTTTCGTTCTTGCTTAAGGACGAACCTCAAGTTTCTGTACTAATCTAGGAAATTAGCTCCATTGAGCTTGTCCTTCTCAACGACAGATCGTAGAGAGAGAGTATTTGATGTGTTAGATGACATGGTGATCTACAACAGTAAAATACAGAAATAAGTATCTTATCTAGATCATTTAATTAGGTCTTTAATTAAATGATGCTTCTATTGAATCATAGAGCTTTGGTAGAGTTTAGTCTGTTGGGATCGAGGCGTTCGCTAGAGGGGGTGAATAGCGTCTTTCGATTTTTCTCTGCGAGATTGTTAGCGGAAGCAAAGTAATAATAATAAAGCACAAAGAACAAACGCTAACCCGGTTCGATTTACTTGGTATCCACCTCAACGAGGTGACTAATCCAAGGATCCACACACGCAGCCGACGATTCCACTATGAAAACAACCTCCTTCTCGAAGCACGCTTCGAAGGCGGAGAAACCTTCACAACAGGGTTTCTTCCTCGTACAAGATTTGTAGTGAAGTTTAGGAGGAAGAGAAGAGCTTTCAACAATGTAAAAGAGCAATCAAGAAGATGAAGAATTAGATCTTTTGCTCTGCGACGTTGACCGCTCTTTTTATAAAATTCAGTGCACCAGTCGACTGCTCCTATGGCCAGTCGACTGATGGGCTTCAACGACAATTAAATATGCATTTAATTTGCCAGTTGTCGCTCAACGATAGTCTACCAGTCGACTGCTCCAAGGCCAGTCGACTGTACCAGTCGTCCACTGATCTTTCTGTTCTTGGCTGTGTGTTCTTCGGATCAACCCCAGTCGACTGCTGGCAGGGCCAGTCGACTGCCTAAGCTGAAAACTCCCTTTTTCAGCTTCTTCTTTATCCCTTAGCCTTGACACAAGTCTTCAAACGCCTTCCACAAGCCTCGTGCACTTCCTTGCACTCGCTTGAGACGTTTCCCTCAACTTTATCGTGCTAAGTCTTCTCTTGCCAAGAGGCCTCGCCTCCGGGACTTCACCTTTGCCAAGAGGCCGCGCCTCCGGGACTTCACCAAATGCCAAGACTCCATTCCTGGACTTTCCTGTGAACTCAAGTCACACATGTTAGATCAACAAACATTGTCTAACTTAAACTGATTCAGCCAAACATTAAAATCCAAATCACTTGGGGAAAATTGCCCCAACAATCTCCCCCTTTTTGATGTTTGACAAAAATCATTTAAGTTAGGTCTTTAATACAGCATGTATAATATCACAATAAGTACTTTCAATAATCATGCTCAATCAGAGTTAATCAAGCATTAGTGAGCAACATAAATGCTAAGCATGAATAACCATGAATAATCATGAAAGCCAAAGCCTAACTTTACCATTTCATTCTCCCCCTTTTTGACATACAGCAAAAAGCAGGAAAAATAATCAGAGTAAATATGAATACGTAGACAAATTTTTCAAGAGGGAGGAATTATGACAAGCGTTGTTACTTTCTCCCCCTTAATCTTTACTTCTCCTTTGTTCAAGCACTAAAAATAAAGTTAAACACTTGAAACATCATTGAACAAAGAGTATATTAAATACATACTAATAAGTGACAAGATGGAATCAAAAATTCATTTAAAATTCAGCATAATTTGAAAAACAGAGGCATCAGTCGACTGCTATCTGCATCAGTCGACTGATGTCTGATAAACTGATTTTCAGTGCCAACTTCGAAAAACCATAACTAATTCATATTAATTCAGAAAATTATGAAATTTGACACTCTGATTTAATGACTCACAAGAATTTTGGGAAAAATATTTTCAGAGTATTTTCAATATTGAAATACCATTTTGATACCATGTACCAAGAGTTTTAAATAATAAAAATAATGTATCAAAATCAAAGTGTTTTGGGCAATCAAGTGTTATGTTTCGACCAGTCCAATTGACCAGTAATGTTATTCTAGGACATACATCAAGAGTTAGATGTCAAGGAATGGTCAATTTCAAAGAAAGCAGGTCAAAAACATAATAACACAGAGATATCAGTCGACTAGTATCTGCATCAGTCGACTGATGACTGTAAAGTCTGATTTTTCAGCCCAACTTCAGAAATTCATAACTAATTCAATTTTCGTCCAAAAATTATAAAATTTGACAGTGTAATTTCTTAACCCATTTGGTGTGAGAGAAAATTGGTTTCATAAATTTTGCATCATTAAAAAGTTATTTTGATACCATGTATCAAAAACTTGAAACTTTAAGTTTCTAAAGAAC
>NW_027435514.1:0-1661 GCF_044706935.1 Curcuma longa
GATCAAATGGATGCAACTTGATCTAATCCCACGGATACAAGCTGATCTCATCCATTAACTCATCCTACGGTTAAGAACTAATTGATGAGCTAGGGTTTTATGCATTTTTAATCGATTCAATTTTGGGTTTTTACATGAAAATAAATTACAAAATGAATCGATTTGATCTTAATTGTCATTTATTGCATAATCTGAGGCTTGATATAATTTTCATGATTTAATGGTAATTTTTCTATTAATTGGATTTTAATTGATTTTAGGGCTCGAACCGGACCCAACTCAAGCTCAACCGGGGTCAACTCAAGTCAAAATCGCCAAACCGATCAAGCCAACACGGAGGACATGATCTGGATCGAGCCCAGATCAAAATCCTGAATTTTTTGGAAACCCTAGACTGCCCTAAAGCCTAGATCAAGTGTGCACCGTTGAATCAAAGATGGACGGCTGGATGCGTCAATTAATCAAGCCTATAAAAACCCGAACTAAGGGAATGAACAGTAGCCGCCCCGTTACTGTGCTTCGTCGTCCCGAGAGCTTCCCTCTGCTCGGCGACGTACTTCTACGGGCAGTTCCATCCGGCCAAACCTAACCCATTGCGAAGCTTGATCCTAGAGGAGTCTTTAGCCGTTGATTGGGTGAATTCCAGCAGCTGGACGAGGCGCAAAGGAGAGGGTTTCTCCGGCGAGCATCGATCCTGTTTTTGCTTATTCCGGCAATCCACGACGAAGTCCGGCGCCACGATCATTTAGAGGGGTTCTCTGAGGATTAGTGAGCACTCGTGTATCATCTTCAAGACAATCGGAGCAAAGCCAAGGCACGGAATCCAGTTTTTGCAGCTGAATGAAGCTCGCACAGCACTCTGTTCACGCCGGATGAGGGTTTCTTCGGCTGTTCATGGTTCGGGCACACGAGCAAACGACTCAACGACCAAGTTAAAGCCTCCAAGGAATCATTGAAGCTACATTTGTGGATTCAACAGCTTGCTTGACAACCAAGTTGAGAAGATTCAATCGGGAAAGGGATGAATGGATGCTTAGTTTACAGTTTCTGCATTTGTTTTCCTGTTTCTGAAATTTCCGATTTCGATAGATTAGTTTCTGGTTTCCGAATGTTGCTGTTACCTTGTTGAATTGGTTATTAGCTCAATGCTTTAGTTGTGTTTTGATTTTGCCTAGTTTTAGAGCTTCCTAGATTGGTTTTAATCTCTTCGTTAGTGTTACTGAAACTCCAAAGCCACTGCTTATTACTGTTCCGTGCCAAAGAGTTTAGGGTTTTGTTGGTTGTGTAGCTGTAGGAATTTCTATTTTTGAAGCTCATTACACTTGATTAGTTAGATTTAGTTCATATAGTTAAATTTGTTTCTTCCTCATTTATAAGTTAGGATTTTGCAATTTTAGGATTCTTGCTTAATAGGAATAGGTTTAATTTTTGCATTTTGCATTTAGTTGTTGATTTTCAGTTTCATTTCATTCAAAAACATCAAAACCCCCATTTTTACAAGAAAACCCAAAAAGAACGACACAATAAGCTCAATTTAGGCAATTTTCTACTAATCCTTGGAAAAATACGACTCGAGGCCCCTATACTTTATTTGCTTGAATTCATCATGGGTTTTTGATAAATCTATAAATTCTAATTTGAAGCCCTATCGTGACACCTAG
>NW_027435515.1:0-4307 GCF_044706935.1 Curcuma longa
AAGAAAATTGTGTTCTACAAGAATCTACCGTAATGGGTTTTCAAGACTTTCCCATCATTATCACCCAACGATAGTCTATCAGTCGACTGCTCAATGCTAGTCGACTGATACCAGTCGACTGCTTCATTCAACTGAACTTTCTGTTTAGCCCCAGTCGACTGAAGCTACAGTGCTAGTCGACTAATGCTTCTAATTCGCTTGTGCGTGCTTTTGATCAATCACCAATCGACTGCTGGCAGGGCCAGTCGACTGCTCAAGCTGAAAACTTCCCTTTCATCTTATTCTTCACCCCTTAGCCTTGACGTAAGTTTTCAAACGCCTTCCACAAGCCTCGTGCACTTCCTTGCACTAGCTTGAGACGTTTCCCTCGGCTTCGTCGTGCTAAGTCTTCCCTTGCCAAGAGGTCTCGCCTTCGGTACTTCATCCTTTGCCAAGAGGCCTCGCTTCCGGGACTTCATCTTTTGCTAAGAGATCGCACCTCCGGGACTTCACCAAATGCCAAGACTTCATTCCTGGACTTTCCTGTGAATTCAAGTCACACATGTCAGATCACAAACATTGCCTAACTTAAACTGATTTAGCCAAAAATTAAAATCTAAATCACTTGGGGCAAAATTGCACCAACAAGTTTGAGCTCGATCCCGACTATGTCCGAGTCGGAAGAGGTTGAGCCCTGAAAAGGGAAATTACTGATGGAGCAGGTCCGAGACCTAAGTTTGAGCTCGATCCCGACTATGTCCGAGTCGGAGAGGTTGAACCCTGAAAAGGGCAATTACTGATGGAGCAGGTCCGAGACCTGAATTTGAGCTCGATCCCGACTATGTTCGAGTCAGGAAGGTTGAACCCTTAAAAGGATTGTAACGACCCGACCCGTCTACCCATCGGAACTCTACTTTATCCCGACCCCTTATTTTTCTGTGGGTCATGGGCCATCGACCATCGACCGTGTCGTTACCTACTAGATCTTTCCACCCCTGCCCAGTGGATTTTTGCCTTCTCCATATTCGAACTCTAGACCTGCAGGCTAAAGTACTAAAATTCCTTGAATCTGGTAACCAAGTGAGAAAATTGCTGATGGAGTAGATCCATGAATTTAAGCTCGATCCCAACTATGTGTAACGACCCACCTTCTACCACTACTATGCTGTGGATCGTTACGCTACCGGAAGATTAATTAACTAATATGACACATCATACTGTAAGTTGTGGACCAACATTTGAGTATTCATGCATATGAGGTGTTTAAGAACTCTATAAATTTGTTTCTTACTATCATACTTTATTCCCATCATATCTAAGGAATTATCAATAGGCATAAATTCTAAGTTTAATTCAATATATTCATCCAAAATAAATAATTCTAGGGCATGAACTATTTTATTTCCTCAAAAACCAAATATCTAATAAATAGGCATGATCAGGATTTGAACTAGAGACCTCTTATTAGGAACTTTTATGGCTTACCATGTAACACCCGCAATTTTCCTTCAATAATTCTTTGATATTAATGAATGATAGCTTAGAGGAAAATTTAGTAGAAATACTAAATGGAGCCTTAATATTAAATAGGCTCCTACCCTTAATGGACCATTAGTAGGATTTATCCTAATGGGCTCTATGGGTTTAATGTTTTTCATAATGGGCTTCTCTCTTATGTGGGCTAGCCAATGACAAAAAGAAATGAAAATGGGCCTTAAGGAATAGATAACTTTAATGGGCTTATCTCATGTGGGCTTTGCCTAAAATAAAAAGAAAAAGAATGGAGGTGCCAAGGATTGAACCTTGGACCTCAAGGAAGTGGCAAGCCTAGGAGAAGCATGAGGTAACCACAAGGTCTAGCAAGTTTTTGTTATGAAAATGATAGGGGAAATGCTACTTAAGGTTAAAGGTACATGAAGGGGCACATGAACAAGTGAAGAGACACCTTGTTGCCTTTACTTCATGATTTAAGGGAATTAAAGGGAGGAGTTGCAAAGTGGAGTTGTAACTCCCTTCCCCACTCTTCCTTTTAACCCTCTCCTCACCGAAATTCCCTTCTCCTTCTCTCCATTTCTCCTTCACCGAAACCACTCTCTCCCTCTCTTGTTCTTCTTTGGCCGAGAGGTCTTGAAGAGCTTCTCTCCATCAACCAAGCTTTCAAGGCAAGGGACTCTAGGGCTAGGAGGGCTTGGAGGCTTTAGGGAAGCAAGGAGAAGAACCAAGGAGCTTTAAAGGGCTTCATCTTCTCTTTGTTTAGGGTAAAAATTCTAAGGAATCCAAGGAACCTAGGTAAGTCTCCCCTCACCTTGCAACATAATTGCTTTAAGATGTGTTTCATGAGATTTATGTTTTATGCTTTATGTGTTGTTGAAAAAAAACCATGATAAAATCTTGCTTTGAAGATTCGGCCATGTAAGAAGTTAGGGCTTTAAGTTATGCTTTTAACCTAGTAATGGTTGTATATGCTATGATCATGTTTTAGGGTTTATATGATTAGATCTAATTCATGTTTTGCTTGCTTAAAGTTTCGGCCATGTTGTTTAGGGTTCAAAGCCATGTTTTTGAACAAGCTTTGTTTCCAATGCTATGATGATTATAAGAATAAATTTGGTTGTTTTCCATGTGTTTAAGAAACTAGGATTTCATGATGGTAGGTTTCGGCTAGATAAGGAAGATAGGGCTTTTAAGTTAGCTAAAGGTGGGTTTGTAATGATAGTTCAAGGTTTCATTAAAAACCTAGATTTCATGATGTTAGAAGTTTCGGCCATACAAGAAAACTTAGGGCTTTAAGTTATGCTTTTAATTAGAAATGGTTGTATATGTTATGTGATGTTTTATTATGTTTTAGGGTTCATATGATTGGATCTAATTCATGTTACTTGTTTTTAAAGTTTCGGCCAAGTCATGTATAAGGGAGTTAGGTTATGTTTCAAACTTAACTATGGTTGCAATTGCTATGTGATGAATTCTTACCATGGTTTAGGGTTTCATGTGGTTAGATCTAAAGTTAACCAAGGGTTTCATGGGGATTAGGGTTTCGGCCAACAATGAAAACAAGGGCTTAGGTGATGTTTTTGAACTTAAGAAATGGCTTAAAATGTTAGATGAACTTTAACAAGACATAGGGTGTCATGAGGTTAAGCCTAACCTAGGGTTTCAAGTTCATGGGGTTTCGGCCAAGCCTAGTTAGGAGCTCAAGTGGTGTTTTAAATTCTAGTTAATGGTTTTAAATATCACTTGATGTTCTCTTATGATGATATAATGGATTAGGGTTTTATGATTTAGGTTGAGAATCTAAAGGGACTCTAAGATGATTCGGCCAACCCTAAGAAATTAGGGATTTTGGTTGGGTCTAGGGTTTCATGTATGATCAACCATGAATAGCTACGATTAAACTTGTTAAAGTTTCAAGTAGTAAGAATTTGCAAGATCCTAAGGAAAGGAAACCTATAAGTTTGGCTAACCCTAAGGAAAGGTTAGGGTTTGGTCGAATTAGGGTTTCAATGATGTTATCCATGATGTTATGTTTATCTCATGCCAAGGTTATGTAATGAGATCATGTTATGTTGTATCATGCTACATGAAAATGATGCTTGAATGTTCACCATGTTATATGGATGATGAAATGTTAAGGAACATTCATGATGAAAAGGAAAATGAAAGCATGTACATTATTTTACTTTAATGCATGGCTTGTACCGGATCCTGAAAGGGATCCAAGGGATGGGCACCTAGGTTGAAGAACGAAGACCTAGGTCGAAGGACGGGTGAAGACCTAGTAACCGAGTAGTTCGAGATTAGCTACCTCGGGTACTGATTTGGAATGAATGCGCGCAAAGAATGAATGGGTACAAGCCGGGGACCCCAAATAATGATGATGATGATTATGTTAATCTATTATGATATTATGTTTTTAAAAGGCATTTTCATCATTTTGTATGCATATGATTTAAATGTTAAGGTGAAAGAATGTTTATGTGCTTTATGCAATGATAATGTGTTTCCATGCTTATGTGTTTATTATGTGATATAAATGTTATGCTTGAAGTGACGATTGATTTTTGGTGAGTAGGAAAGGAGCTTACTAAGCCTTGTGCTTATAGTTTTCTTTCTTATGTTGCAGAGCCAAATAGAAGTCACTAAGCAATGGGAGGCAGCAGGAAAGGGCTGACAATGATGTGTGTGGTGGTGACGTGGCAGATGTTCCTGGCAATATGAAATTTTATACTTGCATGTTGAATGTTTGGATTGTTTGAATGTTTGGTTTTAAGAATTGATATGCCGCTGCGAAGTTTTGTGGTTTTTCGTATGTGATTAATTGTATGAAT
>NW_027435516.1:0-2783 GCF_044706935.1 Curcuma longa
TGTAACGACCCGGCCCCTCGGCCCCTTGGGTGGCCCAACTAGCGGCCCAATTGGCGGCCCAATCGGCGGTCCCTTGGGCGGCCCGACTTGACGGCCCCCTTGGCGACCCCTATGTCGTCGATCGACGACCCTCGGCCGTGCCGTTACTCACTAGGACTTTCCACCCCTGGCCAGTGGATTTTTGCCTCCCCCAGGATTCAAACTCTAGACCTCCAGGATAAGTACTAGAGTTTATGAATCCTGGTAGCCAAGTGAGAAGTTCTCACTTGGCTACCAGGATTCATAAACTCTAGTACTTATCCTGGAGGTCTAGAGTTCGAATCCTGGGGAGGCAAAAATCCACTGGCCAGGGGTGGAAAGTCCTAGTGAGTAACGGCACGGCCGAGGGTCGTCGATTGACGACATAGGGGTCGCCAAGGGGGCCGCCAGTTGGGCCGCCCAAGGGGCCGACCGCCGCCGATTGGGCCGCCAATTGGGCCGCTAGTTGGGCCGCCCAAGGGGCCGAGGGGCCGGGTCGTTACAATAAAAAGGCGCCTTTTTATTGTAACGACCCGGCCCCTCGGCCCCTTGGGCGGCCCAACTAGCGGCCCAATTGGCGGCCCAATCGGCGGTCCCTTGGGTGGCCCCTTTGGGCACCAATTGGCGGCCCAATCCGCGAGTGCCCCCCCCTTGGCGACCCCTATGTCGTCAATCGACGACCCTCGGCCGTGTCGTTACTCACTAGGACTTTCCACCCCTGGCCAGTGGATTTTTGCCTCCCCCAGGATTCGAACTCTAGACCTCCAGGATAAGTACTAGAGTTTATGAATCCTGGTAGCCAAGTGAGAAGTTCTCACTTGGCTACCAGGATTCATAAACTCTAGTACTTATCCTGGAGGTCTAGAGTTCGAATCCTGGGGGAGGCAAAAATCCACTGGCCAGGGGTGGAAAGTCCTAGTGAGTAACTGAAAAGCCCTAAACTAGGTGTCACGATAGGGCTTCAAATTAGAATTTGTAGATTTTATCGAAAACCCACGATAAATACAAATAAATGAAGTATAGGGGCCTCGAGTCGTGTTTTTCCAAGGACTAGTAGAAAATTGCCTAAATTGAGCTTGGGTGTGTCGTATTTTTGGGTTTTTCGAATAAAATGGGGTTTTTGGTGTTTTAAAATGAAATGCAAATTAAAAATTGACAAATAAATGAAGAGTGCAATTAACTAATCTATAAATGCAATTAAGGAGCCAAGGTATCAAAGTAGACCTAAAATGCAATTAGAACATTTAACTAAAGCTAATTGTGCTATGACACTTAAGCATGAATTTTGCAAGGGAAGGTTTTCTTGTGGCACGGAACAGTGAACCAAATTAAGACAAGCAATTCAAATACCTATGTGCTTAAATCAAAAACCCAACCCTATCAAACCTATCAATTGGCACAAAAATGGCAAAATTGGCACAGGTATGTGAATTTGGCATGTTACTACAACTAGCATTCTATTCAACTAGCAAATCAAACACTTGAGCCGACCAACCCTTAAACCTGATACATTACACTCAATTGACTGAACATTAGAAAGCAAAACTAAGTTATCAGAACTGAGCAAAAGCTGATTGCAAGGAGGATTCGGTTGGCACGGAACAGTACTGGAATTTCAGAAAATCAGAGTTTGAGTGCGTTTCAGGGAGTTAAAACCAAGCTAAACAGATCAAAATCCAAACATAAACCAAGTATTATCCTAATTACTGAATTCACAAGGTCTCAAAGCTCTTGAATTGCAAAAATTTGAATTACAGAAACTGAAAGCCGAAATCAGAACGACACTGCAGAAATTGAAAGCAGAAATCAGAAATCGCGTCCAATCTTCCCTTCTCCGTCGTGTTTCTTTCTTGATGTCAAACAAGAATCAATTTGGAAACCCTCCTCCTTGAAAATCCCTTCGGAAGCTCGAACCAATAGCTGGGGATTGCCTACTCACGTCCACGGCTCCGAATTTAGGAGAAACCCTCTCCTCAAAACAGAGAAATGAACGAAACAGGTTTTTTAGCTGCAATCTGGAATTTCTCTCCTTCTTCTTGCGCTGATGAGTTTGCTGATACCTCGGACTTGTTTCGCGAGCTTCGGAGGACCCCTCGTCGGCGCGCCGCTTCGGTTTGTTCAGCAAATCGCCGGAAACGCCAGAAAAGGAGCAGTGCCAGCGGCGGAGAAAACCTCGCCGTCACCGAGCTTCCAGCTGCCGATGATACCCAACGGACCGGTTCCAGCCTCCTCGGGAATCCAGAAACACGCCGGAGAATGAAAATTTGGACGGGGCTTGGCCGGGAGTTACGCTCCCTAACAGGGAATACGCGCGGGGCGGAGACGATGAACAGTGCGCAGCCAGCACTGTTCATCCCTAAGTTTTTGATTTAAATACCCTGATTAATCAACAGATCTGGACTGTCCATTTTGAATCCAACGGCTGAGACTTGATCCAGGCTCTAGGGCAGTCTAGGGTTTCCAAAAAATTCTGAAATTTTGATCAGGCTCGATCCGGAGTCATGTCCTTCATGTTGGCTTGATCAATTTGACAAATTTGACTTGATTTGACCGCGGTTGAGCTCGAGTCGGATCCGATTTAGCCCTAAAATCAATAAAAATCAAATTAATGCCAAAAAATCACCATTAAATCACAAAAATTAGAATCAAACCTCAGATTATGCAATATAGGACAATTATGGTCAAATCGATTCATTAAATAATTTATTTTCATGTAAAAGCCCAAAATGAATCGATTTAAAATTAATAAAATCCTAATTCATCAA
>NW_027435517.1:0-1764 GCF_044706935.1 Curcuma longa
CCAAAACATGATACTTTATTTCATAAATGTTTATATACAAAAGAGCAAGTCTTTTCAGTATACATCCTAACAGAAAGTCCTAGTTGAAGGTTAGACAGGGAAAATCCTAGCTGGAGGCTAAGTAGAGGAAGTCCTAATCTGGAGGATTGGACAAGGAAAACTTGGTTTGGAGGACTGGGCAAGAAATCTTGATCTGGATGATTGGGCAAGGAAGTCCTGACTGAAGTTTAGGCAAGGAAAAGTCTAAATAGGTCAAGGGTGACCGGAGGTTTAGCAGATGAGTCTATCTATGGAAGTGACTAATCCTAACCGGAGGTTAGACAAAGGAAAGTCCAAATAGGATGTTTAGCAAGTGAGAAGTCTACCTATGAAAGCGATTAGTCCTAACTAAAAGTTATATACAGGTAAATCTAGTAGGTTAGACCTGCAGGGTAAGACTTAAATAAGCCTCATAGGTTAGACGGACTACAAGTAGGCCGTCTAACCTCCCTGTAATGATTTAGGGGTGTAATCAAGCCAAGCCGCTCACGAGCTATTCGGATCTCGATTCGAAAAAAAGTTCGTTCGAGTTCGAGATTACATTAACGAGCCGAGCTCGAGCTTGATTTCGAGCTCAAAAATATTATCGAGCCGAGCTCGAGCTTAACAGTATTTGGTTCGTGAGCTCGCGAACGTGTTCGTTAAGAGGCTCGTGAACGTGTTCGTTAAGAGGCTCATGAACGTGTTCGTTAAGAGGCTCGCGAACGTGTTCGTTAGGAGGCTTGCGAACGTGTTCGTTAGGAGGCTCGCGAACGTGTAATAGCTACGTGTTCGTTATATATATAATATATTTTGAAGGTCTAATCATTTTTATGTATTATAATATTTATTTATATATATATATATTATATATAATAATATTTACTCTTAATTTTAGATTCATTTAAAAATATTATTAATTATTAACTTTAAATTATTCTAATTGTATTTATTATTGATTTTTTAAATTATATATCTTATGTTTAAAAATTTAATGGATTCTTCTTTTTCTATATTGATCTCTTAAAAACATATGTAAAGCCCGACAAAATAGTGATTATTCTGGAGACAAAAGATTGGAAGAGAATTGTGGAGAGAACAAAAACAAGTTCGAGAAATTAGAACAATGGGTAGAAAACCGTGACGTCACCACCTCTAAAGTTTTTGCCAAAAAAAAGAAATTTGTATTCAATCAACCAAATTGGCCGTAAACGATTAAACATGCCTATAAATAGGTCGTAAACCAAAACCCTAACTTGAAAAGTCAAAAATATAAAAAAAAACCTAAAAATAAAAAATTACTATAAATAGTAAAAAATAAGTTCAGAACTGCGGACGGAGCACTAAACGATATCAGATGGGCTCGAAAGTATGTCTGTATGGGTTTTACCTTGTACCAAATAAATGTTTTTGAAAGAGTTTCGATTAGCAACCGATCGTGCCTTATTTTGATATCCGAGTCAAAAGTTATAATCCGTTAAAGTTCGACTCCTCATGTCGAGTCACCCAGGCATCAATATACCCTTACAAAGGGCATCCTTTTCCTCCCTCATCATGATCTCCTTTGTTCATATTTTCTTACTCTTTCAAGTTTCAAATAAGAATAGAAAAAGAATTCAAATTTAAAATTTTTAAAATTTTTATTTTTGACAAATTTAAGGTTGATCATTTAAATCTTAATTAAATCATAAAAGTAAATAAAACAAAAAATACCCCGTTTATGCGTTTAGTAAACAAAAGAGAAAA
>NW_027435518.1:0-1901 GCF_044706935.1 Curcuma longa
ATGAAATGAATAAGAGGGAAGAGACCTGCGTTAATTAACTTAATGCTATACCTTAATGCATTAAGGTGCTACGTTACTTACCGTAACCCTATAAAGAGGGTGGGAGGCCGACGGAGGGGGGCTGCTCTTCTCTTCTCCACGAGTAGTTCTTCTTCTGTTCGTTGGGTGGCCGAAGGCTCTGAAGGAGTGGTGGCTGAAGGGTTGGGGGCTAAAGATCTGCTTCACTGAGGTTTTACTCTTCTCGTTACCCCACTGTAAGTCTTCTTCTCACCTGCAGCGTAATGGTTATGTTAGGTGTATCGAATGTGTCTGCATGAATCTTATGAAAGCATGTTGCTGATGTTATGTCTGATTCGAGTTTTAAGCACGTTTCTGACGTTATGTCTGTTTAGAGTTTTAAACATGTGGATTATGTTTGTTTAGGAGTTGTAAACATGTTATTCCTGTTGTTATAACCTAGAGGGTATGTTAGATTTTTCTGGACAAGATGAACCTAGGTTTCATAGGGTTTAACCAACAAAGGATAAATCGAAAGGAAAAGATCAGTAAGGTTGGTAATCGATCACTGGATCGATTACCAGAAGGGTAATCGATCACAGAATCGATTACTAGGTTTAAAAGTGAACGAAATAGCGACATTGATCGATCAACCGATCGATTAAACAGGTGTAATCGATCACCCGATCGATTACCAAGCCTCGGGAGAAAAAACTACGAGCCGTAATCGATCAAGTGATCGATTAAGGCTGGGTAATCGATCAGGTGATCGATTACCGAGGGTTTTTGTGAACAGCCGCTGTAATCGATCTTTTGATCGATTATAAGGGCTCTTAATCGATCCTCTGATCGATTAAGCCCTCTGGTTTAGCCATATTAAGCTCCCAGAAGAGAAATCTTAGGCTCGGATGGTTTATCAAGTTGGCTAAACTTAAGTTAGGTTTAAACGAGGGTCTGAACCTCATGAATAATGTTTCTGACCATCTGAAAGAATGGTTAAGGGCTAGAGTCAATGTAAATAATAACCTTAGGGTTATGTTAGACTCTATGCAAGAATGTAAAGAATGCATGTATGCAAGGCTTGTACCGGACCCGGAAAGGGGATCCAAGGGATGGGCACCTAAGAACGCCCCTAGGCTGAAGGATAGTAGGTCTAGTAGGTCGAAGGATAGTAGACCTAGCTGGGTTGAAGGACAGTAAACCTAGTTACCAAGTAGTTAAGGTTTGCTACCTCGGATTACAAGGGATGGGCGGACGCCCTAGATTGAAGGATAGTAGATCTAGCTAGGTTGAAGGATAGTAGACCTAGTATCCTAGTAATTGAGATTTAGCTACCTTATACTGACTTGGAATGAATGTGCACAAATAATGAATGGGTACAAGCCAGGGGACGCCCAAAATGATAAAGAAATGATTATGTTAAGTATATGTTATGTTTGCAAAATGCATCATAAATGTTTATGCATATGATTTCATATAAGATGAAATTTATGGAAGTATGCTTAAGAAATGTTAAGAATGATTCATGATATCATACTTGATTTAATGTTAAGGTTTAATCAAGTAGATGCTATGTGATGTTTTATGTACTTAAATTATGCTATGAATAATCATGTTTATATGACGATTGGATTTTGTGAGTAGGAAAGGAGCTTACTAAGCATTCGTGCTTATAGTCTTACTTTCTTATGTTGCAGATTCAATTAAAAGTTACTAAGGGAACAGGAAGCAGCAGGAAGGCTGATGATGGTGTGTGTGGTAGTGACTTAGCAGGACGATCTCATTACTTTCTACATTCTGGATCTATACTTGCATGTGTATGTAAATAATGTTAAAGGAAATGCCCTGTTGAATGGAATTAAAATACCCTGACATGCATGATTTAGGTTGGAATTAGAAAGGTT
>NW_027435519.1:0-6298 GCF_044706935.1 Curcuma longa
TTGGATTTATTACGTAACTGTAGTTTTCAGAAGTAGCATCTCATTGTAGGTTTATTAAGTGGTTAGGTTTAGAATTTTTCATCGCATTAGTTTAGGGTTTAGGTTTAGGTTATTTTCGGATTTGTCGTTGTTTGATTTACTTGCGTATCGTATTTTCATGGTTTCGGAGTCTATTTTCTGTTGGATTTGTTATTAGATGTGTCATTGTTTCTTAGGGAATAGTAATCATATTTGTACTGGAGTTTGGTTACTTGACCCAAGTTGTGAGATGGATATGGCATGGCAAAGATCTCCAGGCAATTATCTGTAAGTACTTTAGTATATTCCTTTAGTTGTTAGAAATTTATACTGGTTGTATAACAGGTATATATTATTATTTTTTGGTTATAATAGTACCGATTATCATAGATTTTATCATGATCCAAAATATCAGTAAGTTCATCCGTCGACGTCAGCAATATTTCAGAGTCAGCTTCAGCCAGAACAGAGGCAGACGGTGTTTTGTAATATCCTAGAAATTTTAGGGTTAGAAATTTTAACCAATTAAAGACCATGCCCTAGTTAGTTTGAATTTAAGTGGGTTGAAATCTAAATTAGGCAAACCATTTAGGTTAACTAGGTTGGACCTAGAATTTGATTAAGATTATTTTAAATAAATGGGATGGAAAGATTCGTCTCGCGAAGACGAATCAAACGAAATTAGTTTAGGTCTAAATCGGAGATCGTTTGGTTAGTGAACCAAACGAACCAAGATTGAACCAAACTGAACCAAGTTGGTTTGGTTCGTACCGAAAGAGGTTTTAATAAAATAAAATAGATAAAAAGATTCGTCTCGCGAAAGATGAATCCAACAAAACTAGTTTGAGTCAAATCGGAGGTCGTTTGGTTAGTGAACCAAGCGAACCAAAGTTGAACCTGGTTCGCTACAGTAACCGGTTCAATGATTTTAATAAATCTTAGGTTTTTAATTGGGTTTAGCCGATAAAAACTCAGTTTAACGGGGTTAGTTTAGATTTAATCGATTAAACCGGTTCAGGTTACTATGCACTCCTCGTTATAAAAGGAAATCCGTTCTCAACCGTCTCTCCTCCGCGCGAACTGACCGCCCGTGTCCGCCCGAACCCCCTCTCCTTAAAGGGAAACCCTCTCCTCTTCGTCCTTCGCCAGCCGCAAGCCCCACCGCCGCCAGCGCCTCCTGCCGATCGCCTGCCGCCCGCCGCCTCCCTTCGCCAGAGATGAAGGAATCAAAGCCGCCGAACCCCTCTTCTCCTTCCCCTTCTGCCGCACCTTCCTCCTCTCGCCGCCGCTGCCGTTGCCGCCGCCTGGAGAAGGAGCCGCTGCCGCTTGGAGAAGAAGCGCGCCGCCGCACGAGTAACCCTAGCCACCTCTTGCCCTGCTCAGCATCGCCGCCGAAGCCGCCGGATCCCGCCGCCTCTGACGCCCGACGCCGCCTGGCCAACCGCTGCCGTAGGAGGCCACTTCGCTGCCGCCGTTGACACCCGAACACCGCTCTCCTCCCCTTCCTCTGCCGGCTCTCCCTCCTTGAACCCCTAGTCCTTCACGGCAACGCTTTTTCCGGCCCGGTTCTGCCCTGTCTTGGCCAGCTTCGAGACCTCAGAACCCTCGATCTTGGTCCGAACAAGCTTCAAGGGCCTATGCCGCCGTGATTTGAGCTAGGGCAAGGAGACTTAGGTTTCGCATTCCTTTGAGGTAAACCATTGAACTGATGCTTGTAAGATTTAAATGCTGCCTTGATTTGGGAATTGGGTGATGCATGCCACATATTCGATTAAATTCCCCTTAGGTTTTCATAGTCTTTGTTAATGCAATTTAGGATGTTTAAATTCTACATTGTTAGTTAGGTTAAAGGGAAATGATAAATGGTGTTAATCGTACTTAGGGTTAGGTTAATGTCTGATTCGGTTAGTAAGTTTAATTAATAAGAAAATTTAATTAGGTAAATAAGTAATTGAGGTTAATTGGGAAAGACGTTAGCTTAAATTAACCGAGTCATGTTGAATTGATTTAATTGGGTAAGATTAACCTAATGTTGATTAGCTTGAGTTTAATAAAACATAAGGTTAGTTGTACTAATTACTTTAATTAATACAACTAATTAATTGTTTAGTGAACTTAGTTAATAACAATCTGATGGTTAGATTGGGCTAACCGGAATTAGGTTAATTGATTAGGGTGCTTGGTTATATCATGACATTTAGGGATGTTATTACTCTTCTTGCAGGACCCTAAGTGATCAGTGGACTTTGATACTATACGGAGAGATTTTATTGCGACGATTCGTCATTCAGGTGGGTAATCCCTGTGTTTGGTCAACACAGGTTCATTTCTTTCCCAGTGCATGTTACTTTCTATTATTGTTGATTATATGCCTTATCGTGCTCCTGTTCCTTACTATCTGGATACCTTAGTTGTACTCATGGTTATATCATGCTTGACCCTATATTCGTTGACCTTGGTTATTGTTCTTGATTGTGTTTCTATCCTTGATTTTCGTGATCATTACTGTTATAGTTCTTTTCTTATGATACTTGAGATTATTATGACTTATACCTATGCTTATTGATTAGCCTGGTAGGTGTTAATGACTATGAAATGAACATCTCATCATGACGCTGGACAACGATTGTAAATCCCAATGATGTGGGTCTATGTTGTCTATAGTTGGCCTTTAGTAGTATATTGATATAGGTGGTTATGACCCCTACTTCCATCATATTGATGGCGACTGTATGGCAGTGTACGCAGTCGATGGCTGTATGGCAGTGTACGCAGCCGAGTCGATGATCTGATCCCGACACCGGTTAGGGGTGGTACTCGGAGAGTATTAGAGGACAGATATCGGCCATAGGATATGGGATCACCGGACGCGGAGCACTGATCCCTCGATTTGGATCACCGGACTACTTTGTTGTAGGGCGCGGAGTACTGATCCCCCGATGCCGGCCATACCCAGTCTCAGATGCTTGCACGAGTGCTGTAGCGTGTGGGGCAGTTGCATCATGCATACGCATATCATGTGCATGTTATATATATGTATTGGACCGTACTGATCCTGCATTTGATTGCTTATCTGTTTGATTCTTGATTGTTGCATTTTGTTTGACATGTCATTCATATGATGCATCACATGAGACTATTCTAGTGCTTACTACCTGCAGAGTTATTTATGATATCTTGCTGAACTTTGGTATGTATCCTTGTTATCTTTATTTATCTCTTCATGCACTATTTGTTTCTATATTACCCACTGAGTTTTGTACTCACCTCTTTGGACCCTGGGATTTTTCTGTCTTCCCAGGTACCAGGTAGGAGCTTACAGATGATGCCAGGGATCTGCCAGCTGTGCCATCTCACATCAGAAGAATTGGTAGATTTAATTTTTTATTCGATATTTGTATTACATTACATTCGATATGGTTGTAGACAGATTATATACATTGGTGTGGTTCTTGTCGTGGTTTTCCGTTGCGTGATTTTGTATCTCATGTGGATTTCCGTATGTATGGTTTTTCGGCTTTCTCGTGGTAATCTATTATAATATAGGATGTGTTAGTTTATTTGCATGTGGCCGTGTAGGCCTCGTATGTAGAGTTCTTTGTTGTGAGTATGATTGGACGTGTAGTCCATATGTCCGGCCGCATGTGGCCGATGTATATTCATGTTTGTATTCAGGGAATTGTCAATGATACTGGGGAGGTGCTGTCGAAATTTTTCGGACGGCTATCTCCCGGGTCGTGACATTCAAGCAAACACAAACACAATCAAAGTCATCCTAGTGTCTTGTGAGGTATAATAGTTTGATATGGGATCATGCAATGCTAAGTTTATAACCAATCAAAATTCATATCAAATTCTCTACTATCTAAGTTCTCATTTGTTCTATAGTATTTTCCAAACCAATATTTTTGATACTTTCATTAGCATATTTGGTTTGGTAAACATGAGTTCTTACCTAAATAACATGAAATACATCCTTCTTTGGTATCCAAAAGTTTGATTCACTCACATTTTCTAAATATTTCTTGGGTACCCATGCTTGTCTTATTTTACCCATGGTGATTGGTTTGTTGAGTGACCCTTGTCTTCCCACTAAAGAAATGTAGGCAAATTCTTTGGGTTTATATCCTAGTCCTGCCTTGTTATATACTGCCCTTTGGCTATTTAAGATCAAGTCAAGATTCTTGGACCCTAATGTGAACTTCTCTAAGCATTTCTTTAAGTTAACAGTTTCCTCTTTCAGTTTCACATTTTCTTCACTAATTTCATTAAATTTACTAAGTTCACATGCATTGTTCCTAATAGTTCTAAGTTCCTCCCTTAATGCCTTAACCTTAGATTTTGATTCAATTAAAGCATTTTCCTGGTCCCTTCCACGTGCCATGAGTGCCATGTGCCTTGTGATGTGACATGTCTCTTCATCATCTGAAGAGTCACTACTTGATGTATCATCCCATGTGGCTTGGGCCACCATGACTTCCTTTTTCTTTTTATCCTCTTTCTTCATTTCTTTCTTCTTCCTCTTCGGACAGTTTGTCTTGACGTGTCCCTTTTTATTGCATTCATAGCAAATTACGTTAGAATTAGAATTGACCCTTTTTGATTTACCTTGATGTGATTTGATCATCCTTTTGGCATCTCTCTTAGTGAACCCTCTCGACTTCCCAGTCAACTGTTTAATATAGTGCGCTGCTTCTCTGATTGACATCTCTTTCGCTATCAGAGTCGCTCAGATTCGGATGAAGACTCCTCCTCCTTTTTCTTCTTCTTTTTATCTGCAATCAAGGCTATACCTTTCTCTTTTGTTGCCATATTAGCTTGCTCATGTAGTTGAAATTCACAGAATAATTCCTTCTTACGAAAAACTTAGGATCGTTTAGGAGCGCTTGAGGGGGATGAATAGCACTTTGTGGCATTTTCACTCTTTTCGAAAAACTTACGTAACTTGCGTAAATAAATCAGAACTCACAGCAGAAAAGAACACAAGTGACACAGTTGATTTTACTTGGTTCACAGTCACAAATTGTTACTCCAAGGCCCACGATCAATGATCATTTCCGACGGACAATCCATTAAATAACTTCCTTCTTACGAAAGAAAGTTAATCACTTTTACAAAATTAATTAGGATCGGTAACACGTATACTGATCTAAAAACTTTAAGTACAAAAGCAATGAGTAGTTTTACTAACAAAATAGTAATGGATGTGCAGACTTTATTGTAGCTCCTTGGCATGACGATAGCGTTCCGAATGGAAGAATATCATACAAACAGTCGTCGTTGAGTCATGTTTAGATGCTTCTAGGGTTCCCTCTCGAGGCTGCTTATATAGACTAATCCGGGTGCTTGGAAGCCTTTTCGAGCGCCTCCATGTCATCCCGTCGATCCACTTTCGACGCTGACTCGACATCTTTCAGGTGCTTGCATTCTTTTTAGGCATCTGGATACTAACGTGGAGATTATCGGATCAACTTTGACTCTGCAATGCCTTATATTTGGGCACCTAGAACCTTTTCGGATGCTTGGAGGCTGAGGTGTCCTGACCACTGAGACTCTACCACTTCACTATCTCGCTAGCCCATTCTGCTGACGTCCGATCGCTCGGCACTCTACTAAACTTGAAATAGTGACTTGAAATAAATTTTTTTTATTTTTCTTGCTAACTAACTAGCAAGGACATACCCACATTAATTTGAAACTAACATAAACATAAAAAGAAGAGGTGTTTACTTAGTTTGCAACCAAGATATATATTGCTAGGCCAAGGCTATGAAAAACTCCATTAAGATCACTCGGCACCCTACTAAACTTCCGAAAGACTTTGGCGAGTTCTTGTCCTTCGATCAGTGGGGAATTGACATTATTAGTCCTTTCCCCGTATGACCCAACCCGAAGAAGTTCATCTTGGTAGCTATCAACTACTTCTCTAAATGGGTGGAAGCTAAACTCTTAGTACAAATCACTGAAGATGTCATTATTGGGATTACAATCAAAGTTCTACATTGAAAATACATGAAGAGATTATGAGTTTATAAGATGGAAGATATCTCCATTAGTTTGAGGTCTTTTGGGTAAAGCCTAAAAATAAAATCATAAGGGCTTAGGCACAAAGTGGATAATATCATACCATTATAAAGATATATTAATTCCACCGGTTCTAACAATTGGTATCAGAATCATGGTCTATGTAGAGCCTGTTGGTGCAAGATGCACTAAGATCTTGCCTAGTGTTTCGATGTTTGACAATACACTTAAGTCTGGTCAGTTTGACCAAGGGGTG
>NW_027435520.1:0-1701 GCF_044706935.1 Curcuma longa
AATGTCCTTCTATCCATGATATCATGATTGATTAAACTGAGGCATAGACCGTGTCATCCTCTAATCAATCTATGTCTTGAACTCCAAGTAGACTCATTACAATCAAACGAGCTCAACATCACATGTTGACTCATTTGGGCATGGCTATGCACTTTAGTGGTCTCACTCTATCAAGAACTATGATATCACTCCCGTTATATGGGAGGTGTTGGGATGTATACTAGAATCCTAGCTATGTAAATAAATATTCTGAAATGAGAATCATATTTGGTCAATATTTTGCAGTGTCCATTTAATCTATACTGTAGATTAACATGGTGTGCAAAGTCACACACAGAAGACCATGTTATCAGTCCCTCATAGATTATAAACAGTGTTCACAACCAAGATGGATTGGACAAACTATCGGAGTGGTTGTAGTGTAATTTGGTCTTAGTCTGTCTTGACTATAGAATTACACTAGTACACTTAGTGTGTATTGAGCAGGACCATCTGAGGATTGTTCGATTTATACTGACTATATAATCGAACTAAACCTCTGTTACTATAGATGTACATGCTCTTAATCCCGATATAATAACAAACACGTGTGCTTAATATGTACTTCTTTAATTCATCAAAGGGTGAGGTTTAGATCGATAGATCAATAGGCCCGATGAGTTGGGAAGTAGTATTATGTACATGGTGTGTTGTTGATTATAGAAGAAAACTGTGTCCTATAATCTAGGTTGATGATGTCCCCTTGAGGAGCTCATAAGGATTATCATGTAAACCCTGCAGGTGGACCTTGTCCGCATGATAATAAGGTTGAGTGGTACTACTCTTGGATTAGATGTCGATTAAATACGAGTTGTCAGTAACTCATTTTAATTGACGGACATACGATATCTTAAACACAGGGAGACTAATGTACTGATAGTAAGAAGGAGCCCATATTGTAATATGGGATTGGTGCGGTAGTTCGATAATAACTCTTTAGTGGTAGAACTAAGGTTGTGTGTTCGGGGCGAACACGGGAAGCCTTAGCTCATCAGAAGGCCAAAACCAATTCCTCCTCTAGGTCCCTGTTGTAGCCTCTGGAATCCTCAAGTCCACCTTGGAAGAATTAGTGAAGAAACCAGGCATTCGAGCTCATGCAAGGAGGTGTAATCGATCAGCTGATCGATTACACACCTTGGTAATCGATCAGCTGATCGATTACCAAGCCTCCGGGCAAAACGACTGGTAATCGATCAGCTGATTGATTACCAGGCTTATAATCGATCGGTTGATCGATTACATGTGTTAATGAGAAGAAGTTACGGAGTTTTAATCGATTCCTTGATCGTTTTGGTAACTTCAGGAATTATTCCAAATCTCTCCGATTTGATTGAATCAAATCATACCATGTTTATGGAACAATTATACCATGTTTATGGCTCTAATTATACCATAAATAAGGGATGGCTAGGCTATAAAAGAAGGGCAAGGCTTGGCTTTGAAAAGACACACAATCTTCTTCGTGGTGGTGGCCGAGACTCTCTCGGCAAGCCAACCCTCTTAGCCTCTTCTTCTTCTTCTTTTCTTCTCTTCGGGAGGAAAGCTTGGTAGCCATCGGAGGGAGATTTCTGGTGGAGATATTCTCGAAGGATCGTTGCCCACACAACGCTCGAGAATAGGAAAGGAATACGGCAGAAGATTGTAATACCCGTAAATTTCCTT
>NW_027435521.1:0-2152 GCF_044706935.1 Curcuma longa
TAAAATGTCACGCCCCGGGAAGGCCGTCCGAAAATTTCGGCAGCATCTCCCCAGTAACCGCGACAAATTCCCTGAATACATGCAAATATACTCAGCCACAGGCGGCTGGAATAAGACTACTCGTCCAATCAACACTCACAACCACAGACAATTATAAATAATGCCCACACGGCCACACGATAGCTAACACATGCACACTAAACAATATAATGCGACAAAACAACACATACTAAGCGAAAACATCGAAATCCGAATCAACATCCACTAACAAGTATAAATCCGACCAAATGTCCACGAAATAGGAAATATGACTACAGTTATAATAAATCCAACCATAACTACATGTCCACGAAATAGGAAATATAACTAAAGGCAACGACAACCCAAATGCAATTAATAAGAAAGTCTTCCGAAGTGAGATAGCAGCAGCCGACCGAAACTCCAAGCTCCAAGTACCTATCTGTTACCTGGGGAGAAATCAAAGCAACCCCAGGGTCTGGGTGGTGAGCATTAAATACTCAGTGGGTACAGAAAGAAGTGCATGTCAATATACATAGCAGGAAATAAGAAACAACCCGTATAGACTGAGAAGGTAATAACAACAAATACGGGAACAGCAAGGATCATGGTAATAAGTCATGATATATCAACAGGATAGAATAGGCATAATCCTACTGTGCAACTGAATAAGAAATCTACATGTATCATGTATGACATGGCACACAATGCAACAATCATGGCATATCAATGCAACAATCGGAAAACATATGAGTAAGTAAACTACATATATCTATCAACCTACCAACGGTGCATGCAAATCCGTAGCAATCATAGCAACCAAAATATCCGTCACTGTCCGCACTCGTCGTCCCAGTCACTCTCCCAGAGCTCAGTGAACTGGGGGCCAGACATGACCTACTGCCAGCTCCAACAACTAACCACTATAGAGAAGTAGGGAGGGGCAGTGTGGCAGGAGGCGATGTAGCCAGTCCTGGTCGCACCCCACTGTGGTGCAACCTCTTACCTATGTGGCACCACAACATGATGCAGGTAAGATCCACCCACAACAACAACCACAATGATATGAATGGATGGTGATCATCCTAATATGTAATAGCTACATTCATTTAGCATGTACAACAGGGATCTCTAAAGGATGTCGTCAATCAGGATTTCAACAGTTAAGAGTTATCTAACAATAGGTAGGAACTCCTAAGGTCAACCAGCATATGTCAACAACAAGGTATAAGGTATCAACTAGGTACTAGCATGAATGGCAAGTGTCAGCAACTTAACATCAGATCATCATAAGGTCAACAGGAAAGTATCAACAAGCAGATATCAACAGGCCTCAACTGAATAATAGCAACAACAAGGGTATCGACATGAGGTAAGATAACAACAGAATAATTCATGCACTGTAAGAAACCTGTATTGACCAAGTACAGGGGTACCCACCTGATCAGATGATCGTAGACAACTAGAACTCCCAGAAATACAGGACCGCAAACCAGTCAAGGTCCTGCAAAAATAAACATCCCTAATTACAACCATTTAACTAATAGAATCATACCAAATTTATCAACCCCCTAATGTACGTTAATCCTCTCATCTAACTACTCAACTTTACGATCCCTTGGTTTACCACATGATTCGTTATATTAATTCATTAATTAATCAACCTCATCTGACCATTTGTTCTAACTACCAAATTAAATTATCCTAATTATAATCAACTGTAGCATGCTCAAGCTCACCAATCTACACCTTCATCAATACCTATCTCATTCCTCTATTATAGTTACTAACTGTGGACAAGATAACCACAATAAACTTCAAATATAAATTCTAACATTAAATCAACAGTAGCTATACTCGTCGCCTTACCTCTAATTGAAGCCCAATAAAACCTAATCAAGCTTCGGTTCCGGAAATCCAAGGCTGCCACCTTCCTCAGGTTCCTAAGCTCACTGTTCTGTTCACAGAAAAACCGAGCAGCTCCATCATACCGACACCAACCAAAGCATAAGGATCCAACCATCTCAATAAAATCTTACCTGAAGATCTACAGCCTTAAAGCCCTAAATCGGTCCCCCTTTCTTCGTCCTTGAGCCGATCGATCAGCCTTCACGTGGAGGCGGCGGCTGCTCAG
>NW_027435522.1:0-6828 GCF_044706935.1 Curcuma longa
AGTGACTCCCTCACTCCCCCTTTCCCGCCGCATCCTGGAGGAGGAGTTGCCTCGCCACTTTCGAACTCCGCAGTTCCTCGATTATACCGGGGCTATTGATCCGGAAGACCATATAAGTCGCTTTGAGAATGCGGCTCTTCTTCACCAGTATTCTGACGGCATCAAATGCCGGGTCTCCCTGACTACTTTGGCCGGTTCAGCCCTTAGATGGTTTAACCGCTTCCCCTTCTTCCATTTGTTCATTCGCAGATTCAAGAACGCTTTCCTCCGGCATTTTGCTACTAGAAAAACCTACCGCAAGACCCCGATGGATCTATTTTCGATAAAGCAGAAGGCTCGCGAGTCTTTGAAGGATTTTGTCCATCGCTTTAATTTAGTGGCGCAGGAGGTGCCTGCTGCAGCCTTAGAGGTACTGGTCAGCGCCTTCACTCAGGGTCTGCTCGAGGGGGACTTCTTTAGATCTTTGATAAAGAAGTCACCAGAAAACTTCGACATGCTACTAAACAGAGCAGTAAAATATATTCATGTTGAAGAAGCTCAAACATCGCGATGCAGAGATTTCGAAGCTCCTTCCCAGGCTGCCCCAGGCCGTACCCCATCTACCGCCCCCAAGACTGACTGCAGACCACCGCCTCAACCTCTGAGAAGGCCTTCCAATATTGATACAACTACCACCATCCCCAGAAATAACAGCCGAGTCGTACAAACTGTGGACACTCGGGCTGGGTGTTATCCGGAGAATACCAAATGGGTGCCCCGTTTCTGCACATACAACCAGTCTCAGACTCACAATACCCGGGATTGTAGACAATATGCCCGCACGTTGCAAGAAGTCCCCGGCCAGCGAGCTCAACTTACCACTCCTCGGCGCAGAGACAAAACCCCCGCCAGGCATCCCGCTCGCGAAGTAGCCGCTCCTCCTCCACGACCAGCTCCTCAATGCGCACAATCTCCCCAAAGGGCTCCCCCTTCCACTCGGGCTGAACCTGTCCGTAATACTCGGTGCGAGCAACCTGAGGAGGATCGGGAAGAGAATCGCGATAACGCACCTATCGGCCGCATTCATATGATAACTGGCGGAGCTACAGATGGAGATTCTCATCGGGCCAGGAAAGCCCGTAGTCGGCAACTGGAGGTTTATGGAGTAGGCCCAGGGAAAAGGGAAGATGCCCCCACCCTAGGGTTTGGGCCTCAAGATTTGGAGGGAGTAGAGACTCCTCATGATGACGCATTAGTTATTTCGGCCGTTATCGCCAACTATACCGTTTCTCGCGTCTTCGTCGACACGGGTAGCTCTGTTAATGTTATTTTTAAGAAAGCTTTTGACCAGTTGCAGATCGACGAGGCTGAGTTGCAGCCCATGGCCACTCCTCTCTTTGGCTTCACGGGACATGAAGTGCGACCGCTTGGTCAAATAAATACGCCTAGCCATCTCCCTCGGCGTGGAGCCTCTTTTGAGGACTCGGCGCACCTTCTTCACCATTGTGGATGCACCCTCTGCCTACAACGTCATCATGGGCCGACCAGCCTTAAGCGCCTTCTCCGCCGTGGCGTCCACTTACCATCAAAAGTTAAAATTTCCTATTGGTGACCAGGTTGGAGAAGCTCGAGGAGATCAGCTGGCTTCTAGACGATGCTACGTCGATATGGTGCACACCGACTCCAGGAAGATCCGCCGAACTCAGGGGGAGGAAGTCCACCTGCTACACAAAGCTCCTACCGCGACGACTGTGGAGGATAAAGAACTACTACAGGTTTGTCCTGGCTGTCCCGACTCGGCGGTTCAAGTAGCCGCTGACCTTCCCCCGGCCTTAAAAGAAGAACTCGGCGCCTACCTCCTTCGTAACCAGGATGTCTTTGCCTGGTCTTCTGCTGATCTTACTGGAGTCTCTCCTGAAGTTGCCGTCCACCGACTCAACGTATTGCCTGAGTCCCGCCCTATCAAGTAGAAAAGAAGACACTTCGGTCCTAAGCAGAACAGGATTATTCGAGAGGAGGTCCAGAAGTTATTGAAAGCGGGACACATCAAAGAGATCCATTTCCCAACTTGGCTCTCCAATGTTGTGTTAGTACCGAAACCTGGCAATAAATGGTGGGTCTGCGTGGACTTCAGAGACCTGAACAAAGCTTGCCCAAAGGACTGCTATCCTCTACCCCGGATTGATCAATTAGTGGATTCCACCGCTGGTTGTGAATATACATGTATGTTGGATGCTTATCAGGGATATCACCAGATCCCTCTATTCTGTAGACGACCATGATAAGGTCAGTTTCATAACATCGGATGGAACTTTTTGTTACACTGTGATGCCTTTTGGTCTTAAGAATGCAGGAGCCACCTATCAACGTTTGATGGATCGGGTCTTCCATCATCAACAAGGCCGTAATATTGAGGTTTATGTAGATGACATTCTCATCAAGACTACTCAAGGGGAAACACTCATCCCCGATATAGAGGAGACGTGCAGCACCCTGCGTCAGTACGGACTCAAGTTGAATCCAGCCAAGTGCCTCTTCGGTGTCCACGTCGGTAAGTTCCTCAGCTACATAGTGACCGAGCGAGGTATTGAGGCGAACCCGAAGAAGGTCAAGGCACTTGCTGAGATGGCTCCCCCCCCCCCCCCCCCCCCCCGGAATCTCAGGGAAGCACAGAGATTAGTCGGCCGTATCACAGCCCTCTCAAGGTTTATCTCTCGATCAGCTGAGCGGAGCCTGTCTTTCTTCAAGATCCTGAGGAAGGCCCAAAGGTTTGAGTGGAATGAAGCTTGTGATAAGGCCTTCGAAGATCTGAAAACTTATCTCGCTCAACTACCTCTCTTAGCCAAGCCTGCACCTGGTGAGTCGCTGCTAATGTATCTTTCAGCCACCGACTCGGCTGCCAACTCAGTATTAGTTAAGGAGGATGGGGTCGACTCAGCAACCCGTTTACTTCATCAGCCATTTGCTGAAGGATGCGGAGACAAGGTATACCGGCCTGGAGAAGCTAGCTTGGATCCTGGTCCTCTCAACCCGGCGCCTTCGACCTTACTTTCTGTCACATCCTGTCACTGTATACACCAATAGTTGTTTAAGCAAAGTCCTCACTCAACCAAAAGTTTCGGGCCAACTGATCAGATGGACCGTTGAATTGGGAGAATATGACATTCAATATCAATCTCGCACGTCCATTAAAGCTCAGGCTCTAGCAGATTTTCTTGCCGAATCCTCCGCGCCTGAATCCGATGAGCTATGGCAGTTATACGTGGATGGTTCGGCAACCAAGCAAGGCAGTGGAGTCGGCATGGTGTTGATTTCCCCCCAAGGAGAGGTCCTCCAATTAGCCATTCGACTCAGCTTCCGGGCCACCAATAATGAAGCTGAATATGAAGCCTTGCTAGCGGGATTTCAAGCGGCTCGGCGAATAGGTGCCACCCAACTCCGAGTCCACTCTGACTCCCAGCTAGTAGCGCAACAGGTCGAGGGGAACTTTGAGATCAAGAATGATAGACTTAAGAAATATGCTGAAGCTGTTAACAGAATGAAAGCTAATTTTACGGAGGTAACTCTTTGTAAAATCCCTCGGTCCGAGAATAATAAGGCAGATGAGTTAGCCAAAATGGCCAGCTCCGTCACCGAATGGACGGAAGAGGAGCCACTTAGCCATGTAGCTCTCATTGCCCAGGTTGACCATCCCATTACTATCGCAGACCTCACTGATTGGAGAACCCCTCTGCTCGCTTTCCTCCAGAAGGGCGAGGTCCCGAGTGACCCCGATCAGGCCCGACTCCTCCGAAGAAGAGTTGGTCACTTCACTCTTGTCGGAGACCAGTTATACAAAAGGGCTTTCTCTCGGCCCCTGCTAAAATGCTTGGGGCCTGAAGATGCTGAATATGTGATGAAGGAGGTGCACCAAGGTTGCTGTGGAAACCATCTTGCTGGCAGATCGTTAGCCCGAAAGCTACTCCTGACTGGCTACTTCTGGCCAACCCTGCAAGCTGATGCAGCCCGGATGGTGGCCACCTGCCTGCATTGCCAGAAATACCAACCTTTCTGCCACCAGCCCACTGAACAACTCTGAACGGCTACAGTCTCTTGCCTTTTCGACCAATGGGGTATGGATATAGTGGGGCCCTTTCCAACCGGGCCACAACAGAAGAAATTCCTTCTGGTGGTCGTTGATTATTTTTCAAAATGGGTTGAAGCAGAAGCATTGGCTTGGATAACTGAAGACGCAGTAATGAAGTTCTTATGGAAGAATATTATCTGCCGATATGGCATCCCGCACCGACTCATCTCAGATAATGGGAGACAGTTGCAAGGCAAAAAGATACAGGAGTGGTGTAAGGGGCTCGGCATTCAGCAAGTGTTCACCTCAGTGGCCTATCCCCAAGGCAATGGCCAAGCCGAAGTCACAATCCGAGAGATTTTAAGGGGCCTGAGGATCAAGTTGGATCACGAAGGAGGTAGTTGGGTTGACGAACTACCATGTATCTTGTGGGCCTACCGAACCACCCCTTGAGAGAGCACAGGTATGACTCCCTTCCACTTAGTATATGGTGGTGAAGCGGTGGTCCCCGTCGAGGTGGGGGTAGAATCAACTAGAAGACAATTTTATGATAAAGACAACAGTGGTCGGAGGCTCATGGAGTTGGATCTTGTTACTGAAGAGCGGGAGAAGGCTGCTGCCCGACTTACGGCTTACCGGCAGAGAATGTGCCATACCTACAACAAGCGAGTCATTCCTCGCTCGTTCCAAGTTGGAGACTTCGTATGGAAGAAAGTCAAGCCTGTGGGTGACGTGAGCAAGCTCGAGCCTCCATGGGACGGTCCATACCGAGTGGCCAAGAAGACGCATTCTGGAGCTTACTACCTGGTTGACTCCTCTGGCAAGGAGTTATCTAGACCCTGGAATGCCACTCATCTCCGGCCATACCGAGTTTGAAGACTTTTTATGTAACTTCCCTTGTGTATAAACCTGTCTATTAACATAATGCCTTATCAGGTCCAGCTCCTTTGGGGTCTCCCCTTATTCGCGCCCTTAAATGGGACTCAACCTCCCCCGACTCGGACATAGTCGGGGTCGAGCTCCACTTCGCGCCCTTAAATGGGACTCAACCTCCCTCGACTATGATAAAGTCAGAGGGGAGTTACCGCTCATCGACAGGTGGTCTCGTGGGTTTACCCCCTTTAGGGGGGACCTGCGCGTATCCCCTGACGGATGTATTTCCAAAAGGCAATGCATTCAGCCCGAACGAAAACATATATATATATACACAAACAAACGAGTCCCATATTACAAAAAAGTAAAAGACAAGCTGTCTCGACCAATCACTTGCTCTGCTCTTTCGTGTCCGGCAGTCTGCCTTGCTTTTCATCCTCAGGTAGATCAGCTCATACTTTCTGAATATTCATAAACTTTAGGGAAGTACCCGGGGGGAGCAAATCGGATTGGCATATCTGCTTTATAGCTCCTTCCCAGCCGTACTTGAGCATTGCGGCTGTTTTCTTCTTATACTCATCCTTATATTTCATCGAATTTAACCACTTATCTGTGGCATCTTCGATCCGCTCCTTCTCGTCAACTTTATAAGCCGCGAGTTCATTTTCGGGCCTCAGCTAATAGACCCTCCAGGACCTTCTGCGATTCAATGAGAGCGGTGACTTGTTCCGAACCCTCTGACACTTGGCTCGCGGATTGTGGTGGTAGTACTATTGCCCCTCGCGCTGGCTCGGCCTTTAAGGTCACAACTTGTTTCTTCCAACTGGCTGATTCTGCCCTGGAGGCTGTGATTTGCCTTTTCAAGTCGGACGACTCGGCAGTCAGATCTGCTATTTGCTTTTTCATAGCTGCATCACTCCTTGTCCGGCCTCTGGAAGACCCTGCAGTGGAGCCCCTCGATTTGGCCAACTCAGCCTCCAACTCTATGACTTGTCGTTTCATGGCCGCTAATTCTTCCTTATGCTGGTCTAGGTTTGTCTCGGCCTTATCCAATAGAAGGGTCTGTCGAAGAATCGTATCAGCTTTCATATCATCTTCGGTTAGGAGCTCCTGGGCATAGGAGCGGCTTTCATGTAGATCCTCTTCCAGGCGCTGTATGCTCTCCTCCGCCAGGCCAAGTTGAGCTAAGTTCCGGTCCACCTCCTTCTCATATTCCTCAGCTATTGCGCGCGCTTCTCTCAGCTCCCGACGTAGGGCTCGCTCTTGGACCCTCAAATTAGTCGCCTCTATATCCTGGGCAAGAACTTGCTCACGTGACTCGGGAATTCGACTTTGGACATCAAGAAGCTGTGACCAAGCCTGCACAGCCTGGCTAAGCGTTGAGAATTAGGGATGACAGACCTGAGCAATTGCTTGAAAGAAAAATCTTAACTGCATCATGTTGTATCCGCTCCTGCTTATCAGTTCTGGTATGGATATCAAAGAGTACTGTTGTGGTCCGCGTAATGCTCTAATATGCCCTTCTATGTGCCACACTTCCTCCCAGCTGAAAGGGGTCGCAGGAGGTAAGTAATTTACTCTCCTTGATGAGCTAGCTGGTGGGACCCCTGTCACGGCCTCGAGGGGATGGTTGGCAGGTCTTGCCGGAGTCGCCAAGTTTCCTTGCACCCCTTCCTCCCCCATAGACATTGTGGTAGTTAACGTCGACTCCTGAGGTTCCGCCACCTCTGTCTGTGATGTTGGAAAGACTAGTGGTTCATCCGGCTGGGGGCAGGAACCAACCGGTTCCATGGATTCAAAGTTCCCCTTGTCAGTCGGTGCTACCGAAAGGGAATGTGCTTTAACAATCGCCTTCACTGCCTCATCCCTCCCCTGTTCAGAAACCCCGAGCACTGGAAGGACCATCTCTG
>NW_027435523.1:0-3330 GCF_044706935.1 Curcuma longa
GAGTTTAAGTTAGACAATGTTGGTGATCTAACGTGTGTAAATTGAGTTCACAGGAAAGTCCAGGTTGAAAGACTTGGCAAATGGTGAAGTCCCGGAGCCGCGACCTCTTAGCAAAGGAAGACTTAGTACGATGAAGCTGAGGGAAACATCTCAAGCTAGTGCAAGGAAGGGCACGAGGTTTGTGGAAGGCGTTTGAAGGCTTGCGTCAAGGCTAAGGGCTGAAGAAGAAGCTGAAAGGGGAGTTTCAACTTGATCAGTCGACTGACCAGTTCTTCACCGGTCGACTGAAAGACAAGTCGACTGATCAGTTTTGACCAGTCGACTGGTGATTGATCAGAAGCACATCGAAGCGAACAGAAAGATCAGTCGAATGAGCAATCGACTGGAGCAGTCGACTGGTCGAGTGAGTAGTCGACTAGTCGAGTGAGTAGTCGACTGATACATGACCGTTGGAGCGACAACTAGCTGATTAAATGCAAATTACATAGCCGTTGAAGTCCATCAGTCGACTGGCCCTTGCAGCAGTCGACTAATGTATGGAATTATATAAAAATGCAATTTGACGATTGGAGAAGTAGTGATTCATTCTTCTACATTCTTGCACGAACTCCAATCATTATAAATCTGATTCCTCTTCCTCTAAACTTCACTACCAATCTTGTACAAGGAAGAGATCGATTTGTAAAGGTTTCTCCGCCTTCAAAGTGCTCTTTGAAAAAGAGAAGTTTGATAGTGGAAAGGTGCTCGCTGTGTGTGGATCCTTGGATTAGTCACCTCGTTGAGGTAGATACCAAGTAAATCGAACGGATTAGCAATTGTTCTTTCTTTTGTGTATTGTATTTTGCTTCCGCTGACGTTTTCGCAGGAAAGATCGAGAAATCGCTATTCACCCCCCCTCTAGCAAACGCACCGGTCCCAACATAATGTATACACATGTGTCAACTTGATATCTCAAATTCATGACTTGTGAGATCAAGTCATCCAGTTGACCTTCATACTAATCTCAGCGTATTAACATCGTCCTTGAATATTAATGCTTGACTAAGAATGATTAAGAGCAGTGTTCTCTATATCATCTCACTATCGATTTAAACAATCGATATGATATAGATTAGAACTAGCTACCCAAGGACATTATTATACTTAGTTATTTGGCACAAATACAAAGTATAATAACTAAAAATCATGTCTTTATTAATAATAGAATATGATACAAAAGTCCCTAGTCAATCATCACATAATTGGCTCTAGGACTTCTACTAACAAGTTTACCCACACTACTAGCTCTAAAATCAATAGCGATAAGATTCATGTGGGACAAAATCCTCATTATACCTCATCTTGAGTTAGCTTTGGCTAATCGTCCAAGACTTAGTATAATTTGGTAGGCAGCATGTCAATTACATCTTATGCAACTTTTGTGAACAAAGGTTAAAATTCACATTATACATCATCTTGAATTATCTTTGGCTAATAGTCTAAGACTTAGTATAATTGTTCTTTAACCCAACTTTCTCAACTTTTGGGATATGCCTCTAAGTTCTTAATCCAATTGAGGTAACTTAGTTAAAGTCTTACCCAAAGTTTGATAGTGGGACATCACAATTGTCCACTCGCACTCTACCAAGATAAAATGTGTCACTTTGCTTTGGCAAGCCCAACAACAAATAATCGAGGTAGTAGTGAGTACTAAACTTTGGTAGACATATTGAGTTGACTTAATTAAGATAAAATTATTATCTAGCATGGCGGCCCTAATATATCGGGAATTTATTATAGTATGGCGGAATTTATATTTCTTTTAGGGTCATATACATACACACATGGCAGATATCAACATATAAGCATTATGCATAAACGTGACATGATTATGGCCTACTATGATTCTCTCAAGCCAATGAGAGATCGAATGATCAACCTAGGGATAGCATCTTCTCCAAGTGCTTCCTTCGGTTGTCATATGTCGTCGGCATTCTTCTTGTAACTTCATCCTCCAATGGGATTTCCACTCCTCATTTTGTATATTACAAAATAAGAAAACTCAAGTTACATTCAAGTCTAAATCTATTTTTTATACAACTATAAAAATAGAGATGAAGGCACGACACGCAGGCCGTATTATGAATTACATTACAACATACACATACACATAACCACAATCATATTGGGGTTAAGAATCATAACCATGCACCATGGCATCCATCACACAATAAATAGATTTAGGACATCAATTTTATTATGCTTGTAAAAATTAGTCATGAGCCAAAACCTCACAGTAGTCCTGCTAGACGTTTGGGGTAGCGCCCCCTGAAATAAAATTTATTTTGTTGATTCCTTGAATGTGTCGCTACCAAAATTTATCAGAATGAACTGAGATCCCTCTTATTCTATTGATGCATCCTTGCGGTAAAATTGCATAATCTGTTCACAATAAATCATGAAATATTTTTCACAATCCGTTCTCAACAGACTGACGCAACCTCATCAACATAAACACCATAGGTTATAAAATTTTTGTCAAATGCAATCGGACTATAGCATGCTGTCATATGTATAATGATGCTATAGCCTTTTAGTTTGATCAACATAAACCTTTGAATATAGATAAAATACTCATACAATTATGCAACCCATAACAAACGCATGTCCTACTTCTATATCACATACAAAAGTATATAAAACTTTGTACGATCTTTCACAGGTGGCTTTGATACCACTGTAGGTAATCCTATGCTACAAACAATAAAATTCATAGTGGAAATAGGATCCCAATAAGCGATCCATGTGAAAGAAAACTTGTACGAAGTTCGATTTATCTATTTAATAGTTCTATACCTTTGAAGTGTGCTTACACCCCGCTCATCCTCGATTCATCGGATACTCTTGGACGTTTAAGCATCCATGCCTTTATACGTATCCACACAACACGATCTCAAACTTCGAAGAAGAATCATCTTTGTGGTGCTAGCCACACAAGTATTAAAATCTATGGAATCAAAATATCTCCACAATAGCATGATATTGTCCACTTTGGACTTAAGCCTTCATGGCTTTGTTCTTGGGCTCTCCCCAAAAGGCCTCATACCAATGGAGATATTTTCCATCCTTTTAACCCCATGATCTTTTCCATGTGTTTTAGATGTGGGACTATGTTTGCACCCTTGCAACCCAACAATCCCCCCTCAAACAAAGGACCACAGGCCCCCCTTAACGTCATTTTTGATGTCTGAATCCTCGACCCACCAGGACTTTTTGCCCCTCGGTCCACCCGACCTACTAGGACTTCCCACCTAGCCGCAATTAGGACTTTTTTGCCCCTCGGTCCACCCG
>NW_027435524.1:0-1928 GCF_044706935.1 Curcuma longa
GAAGGAACACCCGGATCGGGCGTTAAAAAAGAAAACTCCTTCTTCCATCCTTTTCGAAAAAAAGGAGTGGAAGAAGTCTCGGAGTCAGCGGTATCGCGTGAAGCTGAAAAACTAGTACTACTCCACACAAGAGACGGAATGAGTTGGGGGCCAGTTGGTTTAAAGGAATGTGAAAGTATGAGCAAACTTGAGAAAAAAAACTCAGGGACCGGGAACCTCAAACCACCCTCAAGCTGGCCTTGAAAGAAGGTCAAATAGCCAGGGGTGAAAGATGGGGACGTTGACCTAGCTCAGGGATCCTTATCTCATAGTCAACAGGAATTTCGTCATCCATCCGGATCCCTGTGCGTGATTCCGCATTGAAGGTGGAGCGAACCGCTTCATCCACGGAACCTCTCCCAACTCGGGATCCCTCTCTCCCATCGTCGGAATTCAATTCGACCCGGGAGGAAGAACCAAGGAGCCAGCGGGAAGGAAGAAGAGCGAACTTACGTGGAGCAGGAAGAACGAGCGAGGTGAAAAGACGGCGACGCAAAACCCTAGCAGAAGAGCGAAGCGGACATTAGGAGACAAAGACGCCGGTGACCACGCGATGTTTAGGCTTGCGTCTTATATCTTCTCTGTGATTGAACGGCTTTGTTTCACCGCCCAATTAATGGCCTGGCGGGATCGCTGGTGGACCGTCAGATCGTCTCAGTTCCCCACAGATCCCCCCATTAAAGTGGTGATCCAGGCGCCTCGCTCTACGTCACGCTCCTATGGTCCTTGGAAAGAGCAACAGCATGCACGCATGTGACGTGGCATACTGTCTTTTCACTAAGGGAGTTGATCCGCTTCCGCGAAGATGGCGCGGGGATATTCAGTATCCCCCTCTTGTAACCCATCTTACCTTAAGGCCGAGTCCACGAAGTACTCGTGACTGCACTCAAATTGGACACTACTCCGGTCTAGTCAGTCAGACTCCCGCTTCCTTCGACTAGACTTGTGGGGATGCATGTGTTACGGAGGTTAGAAGGGCCGATCGAATAAAGGTTCATAAGGTCTACTTAGGTCCCGTAAAGAGGCTGGAAGACCCGAATGGATGACCCCGACTCCCCATTCAAGTCGAGGCTCAGCCGAGTCCGACTGCACATCCCGATCAGACCCATCAACGCCGACTAGACCATCCAACTCGAGCTCCGTCCACGCCGACTAGAATCTACAGTCGGACTCCGTCCACACCGACTAGAATCTCCAATCGGATTCCATCAACGCCAAATAGAATCTCCAATCGGAATATCTCGAGTCCGACTCCCACTCCCCCATCTAGTCGGAGTCCCATGACTCCTACTCCCATTGGAGTCTCTCAACTTCGACTCCCGTTTCTAGTCGGGGTTCCCCGTTCCTGACTCCCACCTCTCTTCGGGTTAGTGAGCCTCTACTCTTCTTACGTATTGTTGGTCACCTCCGCTGCCCTGGAAGGCCGGTCACGTCAGTTGAGGCGCGTGCCCTCCTAAGGCTTCTCGCACATCATAATATGCGGGGCGGCTATGTCAGTCCTTAGCGACAGGATGTGACCTCTCTATTAAATGCGTCACGGAGATAAGACATTCTCTTTACCTCTGACAACCCACGCCCCCTAACTGATGTGACATATTCCATGCTGTTGATATGACAAGACCACTTCTTCACTACATAAGGTAATTCTCTTCTCATCGGGACAAGGTACGCTAACAACAACTTCTTCACTACTTCTTCTTGGGGGAGATTCCCGAGGAGAACTAACTTAAGCTTCGGAGTGGTCGCGCCAGGGCACCCCCCCTGGCCTTCCATCTGACCCGTGTTTCTAGTGGCAGGATCGAAGGCTTCGAAGGACCCTCCTCTCCGAGTCAAGGTGTTGAACAGTGGGCGAAGAGCTTCCGGGGCGAATCTCGACAGGAACAATCAAT
>NW_027435525.1:0-5462 GCF_044706935.1 Curcuma longa
AAAACTCGTAATGATCGTATCTAGTACGAAATGCCGTCTTCTGGATATCTGAATCTCTGACTCTCATCTGATGATACCCAGAACGTAGATCAATCTTAAGATACACTGATGTGCCTCTAAGCTGATCAAATAGATCCTCAATACGGGGTAAGGGTACTTGTTTCTGACGGTCACTGCATTCAGCTGTCTGTAATCTATGCATAACCTCAGAGTACCATCCTTCTTTCTGAACAAACAGCACTGGAGCACCCCATGGTGAAACGCTCGGTCTGATGAAACCCCGATCCAGTAACTCTTGGAGCTGGACCTTTAGCTCGTCCAACTCCCTCGGTGCCATACGATATCAGCTTTTCGATACCGGTGCTGTCCCCGGAATCAGCTCAATAGTAAAATCCACTTGCCTTCTGGGAGGCAAGCCAGGTAGCTCATCTGGAAATACATCTGGATACTCTCGGACTACTGGTACGTCGGAGAGCTGAGAGCTACTGCTGCTGTCACTGCTGATCATAGATAACAGAAAACCCTGACAGCCATGTGACAGAAGCTTCCGCGCTTGCATCGCAGAAATAGTAGATATACCGTCGCCTCTAATGCCAGTGAAATCCCACGAGGGTTGGTTAGGAGGTCGGAAAGTAACCACCCTCGCCTGGCAATCAACTGTGGCATAATAAACTGTCAACCAATCCATGCCAAGTATGATATCAAACTCAATCATGTCGAGTACTAACAAGTCGACTGTCAATATCATGTCACCAAAATCTAGTGGACATCCTCTGACCTCCTGTGTGACATCTAATCTATCACCAGAAGGTAAAGATACAGTCAAATGCTGCTGTCTAAGTGTGGGTAGTCTACCAATCTCCCTCAGGAAAGCACGAGATATAAACGAATGTGAACTACCAGTATCGACTAACATATCAGCAGTAAATGCGTATAATAAAATCGTACCGCGGAAAACTGATCCGTCGGCTCGCTGCGCCTCCTCCCGGGTCACCGCATGAATCCGTCCCATCTCTGGCAGTGGTGGGGGTGGTGGTGCTGCCAAAGGCTGCTGCGGCTGAGCCTGAATCGGATACTGAGCCGGATAAGCAGGAGGTGCCGCGTACTGAATAGGAGGCTGATAAGATGTCTGAGCCTGATAAATCACTGGTGGCTGAGGCTGAGTCTGAAACTGTACCGGTGGCTGAGGTGGATACTGCGCATACGCCTGATACTGAGGTCCCGCAATGGAAGTCTGGGATACTGAATAATCTGTGGACTCCTGTCCGCGAATACCATATGCAGCAACTGCAGGTGGAGCAGTCCGCTGCTGACGATGTGTAGAATGAGCCTTCTGGCCCCCTCTCGGTGCTCCTGTATGACTCGCCTGTCCTCCCTGTGTGGAAGTAACTGGAGCACCACGCTGAGCCCTCAACGAACAATCTCGGCTCACATGTCCTGGCAGTTTGCAAGTATAGCAAACTGACTGCTCCAGAGAGCAAGCTGATATCACATGGTCCTTGGACCCACATCGATAACAATAACTGTCACCTCCCTGCGGTCTCTGGTCCTGACGAGAGAATCCCGAACGTCCCGTCGATGACTGTCCAGACCTCTGTGTCTTGCCCGAGGGCCCAGATCCACCCTGCCTAGAATCTCTACGACCACGCTGCTGCTGGCCCCCAGTCTGAGTCTGCTGAGTCGGTGCGGAATCCTGTACTGACTTCTTTTGTTTCTTCCTATCCCCAAATGCTCTCTGCTGAGCAGACTCAATCAGGAGAGCTCTATCCAATACCTCTCGATAAGTGGAAATACCCAAACCGGCCAGTCTCACCTGCAGTGTCCATCCAATCCCTGAGTAAACTGTAACATACGAGATCTGTCCTCTGCAACCAACTCAGGACAGCATCTGGCTAACCGGTTAAATTCGGCATTGTACTCCATCACTGATCTACCCCTCTGTCTGAGGCTCTGGAAGTCCTGGCGAAGAGTCATCTGGTAGGCTAAAGGAAAATACTGACTATCAAACATCTCTCTGAATCTCGCCCAAGTAATGTGCTGCTCACCCAGCATGGTGCGCTGAGTGTCCCACCAAAGCTCTGCCTCATCTCGCAAATGATATGCGGCTAACTCCACCTTCTCCCACTCAGTACATGCGGTATAGTGGAAGGTGCGCTCCACTGTCTCAATCCATGACTGCGCAACTCTGGGGTCCGTCCCTCCATGGAATAAAGTGAATCTGCTCTTCAGCGTAGCTGCTAGCGCTGGAATCCGAGCTCGAGCTGCCACAAAATCTGTCGGACAGGTCGAGTCCACCACCGGAACTGGAGAGATCGCAGGGGTAGGTGCTACTGGTGGCGCGCTCGGAAACCCTGGAGTCGGTACAGTAGCATACCCCGGAATAGGCGCTGCAGGTGGAGGAACTGCCTGGAAAGCCACATGTACTGCTGGAGTAGGTGGTACCGGAGTAGGGATCACTGGAGGTACCGTAGTGGCTGCAGGAGGTATGTCTGTGCCCACTGATGGGTCTGAAGAAGACGAAGTCGCATGTGAGGGTTGTCCCTCCGGTGGATCAGCTGTCACATCATCGTGTCCCCTCTTACGAGGTCGTCCACCTGGTCCACGCCCTCGTCCACGCGTAGAAGTACGTCCTCTGCGGGGCATATCTGTTAAAAATATTACCCCACATATTACAATCCGTATCAATTCCGAAACCAATAATTTTACCTATTGCTGTCTGGAGATGTTCTGCCTCTGCTTAGTCCCATGATCTGATCAAAATATGACTCCGAAAAATTTCGTAAACTCCGAGACGCAAAACCACAAATCAAACACGCCGAATAGAACGTAAAACTACGCTCGAAATGATACCACTAAATTGTTACGCCCCGGGAGACGGCTTTCCGAGAAATTTCGGCAGCATCTCCCCTGTAACAATGGACTTTCCCTGAATACATACACATATATAAGGCCCACACGGCCAATCCATAACAGGCTATGGATATATAAACAAGTAAAATAAACAAATATCCACCATAATCAAATACACATCCACACAAAATGACTCACACGGCCACTCAACACATCCTACTATAAAATCACAACCACGCATGTATATATATAAAATCCGTCCAAAATCCGGTAAACAACTCGAATATGGAAATCAGAAATATATCGAACAGCGGAAAACTCCATACTCAAAGGAAAACATCACCAGAAGTCCAATAAGTTCAAATACACGTAATGCGTAAAGTAAATAAACCAAAAACTCAATGGTTCGGGACTAGCAGTGCAGCTCTCCAGACGGCATCAACCTGAAAACGGATACAGGTAAACGGGGTGAGTTCCAAAAGAAACTCAGCGGGTATCTAGCAGATATGTGTATAAAGGCTATCAACAGTAATAACATGCTGTACAGTCTACTGGAAGGTAAATAAGATAGACAACTGAACAACAGTAGATCTGTACACACCAGAGTCCGATAAACAATAGTAAGGTGGAAGGTAATCTCCAAACCAACAAATAGGTATCCTATGCATGCATGTCATCCAAGTGCATCAAACAAGTGCAGCAATCACAAACAAATGCAATAGTGCAGTATGCACATGGTGCAATGCATGTCCTGGTCACCCCTGACGCCAGTCAGATCAGTCACCCCTCTAGCGGTGAGGTCGCGTGGGAGCCAAAACCCGTCAGAGTACTCATCCGCAGTGGTGAAGTCGAGTGGGTAGGGCTGTGACCTCTGTGCACTCTGCCGTCACCGCTCCTGCGAGACCGAGTGGACAGGATGTCCTCAAGGTGTACACCTATCCTGGTACCCAAATCATAAGTGGGCGAGCAAGCTCTCATCTCCTGGTCACAATGACAGAGGAGGGATCCCTGTATGCTACCACGCTACGAAACCACTATCCTGGGTGGCCTAGCGGAAGCTCCTGTCAGGGCAAGTATGCACCAACCTAAAGGTTTCCACTAACCCATGAGTGGAGTGTGTGTGTAAATCATATACGAGTGACGGGCTCAAACTGTGCTACTACTATAATAGGAGCGACTCGACTAAAATAGGAGCAGGAGCCGATGATCACAAGACATGCAATTACACACACCCTTTGGTTGGTAGCCCGCATGTAACTGACGCCGGACTCAACAACAATGGAATCCCGCACGTCAGTTATGCAATATATGCAAGCATGATGTATGACACTAGTCCATGCAGCATATATCCAAATGCATATCCATCAGTATGATCCATG
Organism: Curcuma longa; assembly: GCF_044706935.1. Classification (NCBI taxonomy): domain Eukaryota; kingdom Viridiplantae; phylum Streptophyta; class Magnoliopsida; order Zingiberales; family Zingiberaceae; genus Curcuma; species Curcuma longa. Next base: position 4,230 of record NW_027435525.1, read on the forward strand.
CACCACCTATCCAACTACCAGTCCATGTCCTATGCTCCAATAATCATAATGAGGTAAAGTCTCAGGTCGATCACAAACACCGATACAGGAATAGGTAAACCAAGCTAAAGCATATGAACAGGTATCAGGTGGTATCAAAATCAACAGGTATCAGATAAGCAAACATGGCAAGGTATCAGATAATCTCAAGATAATGTCTAACTGATATCCATAATGCATAAGCATCTAATACTATCAGATAGCAACAATAACTGGTATTGAAAACAGATCCAGGTATCATGTGAAACATATGTGAGCAGAAACATGAAATTACTGATAGCTAGCAAGTTACACATATCTGTAAAGACCTATCTATAAAAGATAAGTCAAGGTACCCGCCTTCCGATTGGTTGCGTGTAATCGTAAGGAAATCCAATATCCGCAATCAACTAATAATCCGATCAAAGTCCTGCAGTTAAAAATCACTGCCATAAATACCAGAATATATATGTAAATAAACTCAACCCTACCTAAACTAGGGTTAACTTAACCACATCCATCTAACAGTAATTCTCATAACTGAACTATCCACACCTAATCAAACTTGCATTCTTCAACTATTGAAATAGCTAGAACTGATTCAACACTAAAACAGGAGGAAACACACAAGAATCTCACCTCTGATCCAATTGTGATTGATCTGCTTGTGCCCTAAAATTCTTACTCCTTTGATTCCTACAAGACACAACTTAATCAATCCAACCGAACTCGATCTCAACCAAGAACAGATCCACAGAGCTAATTGAATCAAGATCCATTACTCAACAACACTTACCTCTGATTGAAGCTTAATTAAACTCAGCTTTCTACCGATCTTCTTCCTCTTCCTTCGGTTCTTCTTCCTCTTTGCGGCAGCAACCCAACACAACCACCAATCGGCCAACAATCCGAATGAGTTCCTGATTCAAGATCCAAAGCCATGAACCCTAAATCTAATACAACAACAACAACAACAACAACCAAGCCTTATCCCACTAAGTGGGGTCGGCTATATGGATCCTTTTACGCCATTGAGCTCTATCTCCTATTATATCATCATTTATATTTAAATAAATTTTATCTTGTTTTATTGTTGCTAACCAAGTCTTTTTTGGTCCACCTCGCCCTCGTTTGATATGCGTATTTGTTATAGTTTCACACCGCCTAACTGGAGCATTTATTGGTCGTCTAAGTACATGTCCGTACCACCTTAAA
>NW_027435526.1:0-3378 GCF_044706935.1 Curcuma longa
GCACTACAAGAAAATCGGTCTTTAACAACACTCAAAAGACATCGGTTTTATGACAAAACCGATGTCTTTTACTTTTTTACAACGATTTTAAGAAAAACCGATGTCTTTGAGAGGTTGATGGGAGACTACGACAACGATTTTTGGAGGATACAACAACGGTTTCAAAACTGTTGTCTATGTCCGCCTACAACAACGGTTTTTGAAGACTACGACAACAGTTTGAAAACCGTTGTCTATTTACGGTTTCAACAACGGTTTTGGAAGCTATAACAACAATTTAAAACCGATGTCTATTTGCGCTTTCAACAACGGTTTTGAAAGCTATAATAACAATTTAAAACCGTTGATTGGAGACTACGACAACGGTTTTTGGAGGAAACAACAACGGTTTTAAAACCGTTGTCTATGTCCGCTATTTTGGGACTATAACAACGGTTTTTGAAAACTACGACAACGGTTTGAAAACCGTTGTCTATGTGGGACGACAACAACGGTTTTGGTTTAAACTCGTTTTGTTTTTTTGACTTTCTATGATATTTAACTATCACTACAAGAAAATTGCCATATACCCACGGTAAGTTTTAGCTACGTATATATAAACTGTAGGTAAATGTAACATATAACCACAGATATATGACACCGTCACTATAAATTATAGGGACATATTTCAATACTGTGGCTATTGGATATCTATACCTACACTTATATTTTAATGTCACTATAAGTTTTTTTTTACTGTGGGTATAAGTAGTATATACCTATACTTATAATTTACTGTCACTATAAGTTTCATTATTATTATAAATAATTTTTAATAACATTTATCAAAATAAATTATTTTAAATATTAAACTAGCATATTAAATTATTTACGATGATAAATTGTATTAATAAAAAATTAAATCATAATATAAAAATATTAAGTGTAACCTATTTTAATTATTGGTATATTTAAATTTTTAAATAAAATATTAAGTGCCATTTATTGTCACTATAAATAGACCATAAACCAAAATCCTAATTTCACAAAGTCAAAAATATTTTAATATCATTATAATAGCCATTTTTATCAACTTATTTTGAACGTTAATATCATTATTATAAATATGATTTATTATAATATTTTTTAATGATATTTAATTTAAAATATCATTATAACTAATGTTTAACGATATGTATTAAAAAAATTATATTTTTAATTAACATATTATATTAAAGTATTTATAATTATACCCTAATTTCCTTATACCCTACTCGTTGCCACCGAACCTTTTACTGTGCCGATCTAAACCCTTCTCTCGTTGCTGCCCCCTTCGCCGCTCCCCTTCGCTCGCGCATCTCGACGCCTACCCATCCGCCGTTAGCCGCTCCCCTTCGCCGGTTTCTGCTCATCCTTGTGCTCGCCTTCGCTGCTCGCCTTCGTCGTTCGTCGTTCGCCCTTCGCCGTTCGCCGCTCCCCTTTGCCGTTCGCTACTCTTGTTCTGTCTGGTTCGTTCGCCGTTCGCCAACCCCTTTGCTGTTTGCTTCTGTCTGGTTCGCTGCTCTTGTTCTGTTTGTTCATAGCTTCTGAAATTGTTCTGTTTGGTATTGTTCATAGCTTCTGAAATTGCCAACCCCTTTGCTTCTGTCTGGTTCACTGCTTTTGAAATTGTTTAAACTATTAATGCTTCTGAAGTTGTTTAAATTGCCAACCCCTTTGGACGCATGGTACTAACAATAGGAGCAGATCCAATTTGTCTAACTTGGACTATTAATGGTATGAGTAGTATTCTAATTGTTGGTTTGTGTGTCTTGCAGCTGCTTTGATTACACGAACGCATTAGCAGTAAGTCTTGTATTTCTGGATTGGAAATATTTTTTTATTTTTGATTTTTGAATTTGAATTGCTGAAATGCTTGTTCATGTGAAAACTTGGAAATAATTTAGTTAGTGTGTTAATTTGAGTGCTTAATCATATCCTCTTCTGTTATGAGGATGCCAACAAAATCATTGGAAGGTATTTTTTTTAACGTGATAAAAGTTTTGTAACTCTTGTTGTTTGGGTGCTGCATGGAATGACTATGTCATCAGCTTCCTTTCAGTGCTTTATTCATAAATTGCTTCAGGTTCCATTGATATTAGCTAATTGTTCGTGTCATTTCGTACAACCCTTCTTGTTGTTTGAGCACTTTTTTAAAAATATCTATTCTTATCATCCAACTGTAAATAAAACCTTCGCTTTTTAATTCCATATGCTAGTTTTGCAAGTTCTACTGGTGTTCTTTGCTTAGTTTTTTCCTACTGAACTTGTGTATTTTATTGTGGTAGAAAGTGGGGCATCTATGTAATTGCAAATGGAAGAGTAAGATTAGTGGAGGTCCCTTATATAATATTAGGAGTTAATGAACTATGAGCTACTATTTATATTGATGAAGAATCTGATCATATCTTGTTAGTGATGACATTTAGTTGGCTAGCTTATCAGTGCTGCCGATTCGCTTGTAAAAAAAAAACCTGGACTTCTTTTGAAGCATTTTGATAGTCAATTACTTAAATTCATATTCTTTTTCATATTGTAATGCCTGTAACAGTGAAAATGATTCATATTGGGATAAAGCTGTAACTGTGAATAATCTTAGCTTCGTTTCTTTGAAGGCTACTTCGAAAGAGCAAGAATGAATTTGTGCCAGAGAACAAGGATGATGGTGATTGAGATGAGGACGAAGAGGATGATGATGAACAAGATGGCGAAGACCAGGAAGAGGACGATGGGGCTGAAGGTGATCCTTCTGAGGATGAAAACGCTGAGGGAATGTGTAATATGTTGCAAGAAGAATATTTGTGTTAGTTACTTTTGGTTATTTGTAAATATTGAGGTGATTAAATATATTGGTGCTTTTCTATTTGTGATTTGTTTGGTGAATTTATAATATTATGATAATTTTGTATTCTTGCTCGATCATAATTGACAAACAACATAAAAAAATAAGTGTTATTACAACAGTTTTAAATTCAATGACATCGGTTTGGAAGCGTTGTCGTTAAGTGATATTACATCGGTCGAAAACCGTTGTTAAAATTGATGTTAAACATATATTACATCGGTTTTACACCGTTGCAAAACCGATGTCGTTGTGATATTACATCGGTCGAAAATCGTTGTTAAAATTGATGTTAAACATATATTACATCGGTTTTACACCGTTGCAAAACCGATGTCGTTGAGTGATATTACATCGGTTTTACATCGGTTACAAACCGATGTCGTTGAGTTGTATTACATCGGTTACAAACCGATGTCTAAAATGTCAGACCTTTTACAACGCCTTCATAGACATCAGTCGATTTTCTCATAGACATCGGTTTTCCACCGATGTCTATGACTGTTTTTGTTGTAGTG
>NW_027435527.1:0-1798 GCF_044706935.1 Curcuma longa
TAGACCCGACCACGGTTCGGAACCGACGGTTCGACGGTTCGGAACCGCCGGTTCGACGGTTCGTGGCAGGTCGACCCTTAACCTTAACCGCCCAAGACGGTTACGGTTCACGGTTCGGAACCGCCGGTTCACGGTTCGGTTCACGGTTCGCCACGGTTCACGACGGTTCGAGATTATTATATTAAAAATTTTAAAATTTAAAATTTAAAATTTATTAAAAAAAGGGCTTGCACTTATTAAGTTGCCTACGTATCCCCTTAGGGTATAGGGGAATCAAAGCCCACGTAGTTCTTTTACATTTTACCCTTTTACATCACTCACTTCCATTCCCTCCCGTTCCTCCCGTTGTATTCGTTCCTTCCGTATCAAATTCTTCGGCTTCGTCTTCTGAAAGTTGCATTCCTTGGATTCTTTTCTCGGCTCTGGTCCAATCGTCGAGTAATGCTTGGGCTTCCAATGAGTCGGGAGACATAGTTGATCGCCGTTCATCTAGTATGTTGCCGCCGGCACTGAATGTCTGCTCCACAGCAACAGTTGACACTGGACATGCTAAAATTTCTTTGGCAATTACAGAGAGAACGGGAAAGCTTTGAGCCTTCTGTGACCACCACTTTAAAATATCGAAATCTTCACTATCTGCTTCATTAAAATCAAAAGAAGTGGTAAAATAATTCTCAAGTTCCTGTGTGGAACTTGAGGATCCTCGTGGACGTTTCGTCCGTTCTTTTAATAAAAGTTGTGCTTTTGAAAGTTTTAAATTAGTACTAATAGTTTGTTGTTGTGTTTCAGAAATATTAGTTTGTATTCCATATTTCACATAATATTGATTATAAATATCATTTAAATAATTTCTAATAATATATATAATACTAGCTGGATCAGGAGAAGAAGGATCTTTAATAGGAATTAAAGCGTCATAGTATAAAGTTAGCATTTCTTGTAAAACTTCTAATTTAAATCTAGGATCTAAAGCAAATGCAACTAAATAAATTTCAGGAATTAAATAAAAATATTTTTCCCATTTAGTTTTCATAGCTAATATACAAGAAGTTAAAGCTTCATTATTGATATGTTCATTTAAAATTAATACTATACTACAAAAATTTACTAAAACTAAATGAGCAGTGGGATAATAAACACCGGAAAGTTGTTCGGTTGCATCATTAAATACTTTTAAAATTTCACAAATAATACTACAAATATTCCATTGTTGTGAAAATAAATAAATATTAGTATTACTATTTTCTGCAAAAAATAAACATAATAAATCTTTATATTGAAATGAATCTTGTAATAATTGATATGTGGAATTCCAACGTGTTGGTACATCACGTGGAAATTTTTTAGGTCTCATTCCATTAGCTCTACAAAATCTACCCCATTGTTTCATCATAGATGGATGAGACCATAAATATGAAATTGCAATTCTAATTGGTTTAATATAATTTTCTAAAAGTCTTAATCCATCTTGAACACATAAATTTAAAACATGACATACACAACGAATATGAAAAAATAAACCACCAATAACAGGTTGACAAACAAATTTTAATTCATCTATAGAAGCGGTATTAGAACTAGCATTATCTAATGATATTGAAAATATTTTATGAGTTAATCCATATTCTTCTAAAATTAAACATAATAATTGTGCAATATTATGGGCAGTATGTGATTCATCAAAAACTCTATAAGCTATTAACCTTTTTTGGAGGATCCAAGAGTTATCAATCCAATGACAAGTTACACCCATGTAAGAATGAGTTTGCCAATGATCACTCTAAATATCGGCACATAA
>NW_027435528.1:0-1260 GCF_044706935.1 Curcuma longa
ACCATGTCGACAAACATGAACAATCTCTCCCTGCGATCTGTCCTTGAGAAGAACAAGCTCAACGGAACAAACTTCCTGGACTGGTACAGGAATTTAAGGATAGTCCTCAAACAAGAATGAAAACTGTATGTTCTGGAGCAACCTCTTCCTGAAGCACCCGCCGCTAATGCCACTCGTGCGAAAAAGGATGCTTACAAGAAACATCAAGATGATGCATTAGATGTATCATGCATCATGCTTGCCACCATGAACTCTAAGCTTCAGAAGCAACATGAGAACATGGATGCATATGGTATGGTTGAGCACCTGAAGCAACTATATCAGGGGCAAACAAGGCATGAGCGGTTTGAGGCTTCGAAGGCCCTATTTGCATGCAAGATGCAAGAGGGAACACCTGTAGGAACTCACGTACTCAAGATGATTGGGTATGTTGAGAACCTTGAGAGACTAGGATTCCCACTGAGTTAATAATTGGCCACTGACCTTATCCTGCAGTCATTGCCGGAAGGGTATAGTCAATTCATTCTGAATTACAACATGAACAAAATTGACAAGCCTCTGCCCGAGATGCTCAGCATGTTGAGAACTGTTGAAGCTAATCTCAAGAAGACCAAAACTAGTAATATACTGATGGTCAATAAGGGCAAAGGTAAATGGAAGCCCAAAGGCAAGGGTAAGACCCAAACCAAATGGAAGGCCAAATCTTCTATGCCGAAACCCAAGGATGGGGTGCCTAAGGAAGGAATCTGCTTCCACTGCGGTGAGACCGGACACTGGTGTTGGGATGTATACAAGAATCCTAGCTATTGATGTAAATAAACGTTCTGAAATGAGAATTACTTTTGGTCAATGTTTGCATTTAGTTTTATGAAAGTGTCCACTTAATCTATATTATAGATAAACTATTGGCGTTCTAGATCTCTGTCCTGCGATCCGGATTCTATCCGCTCCGAAGAGCATAGAACCCCACAGAACAAAAATTTATCCCGCCTTGGATCAATTGACAAAGTCTACAAAAAAGACTAGATCAATTGATCCTTCAGGATCGCCGATTCCTAAATTATTATCTACGGTTTCTAACTAGTTCTAGTAAAAATAAAACTGCGGAAAAATAAAATATTTTACCAGAACCTTGTTGATGACCTCGCTGCCTTCCGCTGTATTCCTTTCTTCTTCCTGGACGTTGGGTGGACAACGATCCTCCAGAAATAAGGACTGCAACCTCCGGATGAAGAACCTGTTAGGAAGTATACTGAAAAG
>NW_027435529.1:0-1641 GCF_044706935.1 Curcuma longa
ACCTAGTCTTTAGAGAAGTTTACCCTAAAGAAGAAGAAGAAGAAAACTTTGTGAAGCCCCTTGAACCTTCCTTGTGATCACCCTAGTTCCTCCTAGCCTTCCCTAGTGCCCTTCCTTTGCTCTCTTGGCCTTGTTGATGAAAGAACCTCCAATGGAGCTCTCGGCCAAGCACAAGAGAATAGGTGGAGAGGGAGAAGAAGATTTCGGCAAAGGGAATGAGGAAAGAAACACAATGGAGAGAAAATAGCAAGTGAGGGAGTTTCATTTACCCTCTTGTAACTCCTCCCCTAAATTCCTTCTAGTAATCTCCCCTTTCTTAAATGCCTCTCTTGTAACCCCCCTCCACATCACATTTTCGAAATTCAAACAAGAAAAATGAAGAGGAGAAATATCCTTGGTGATAGAAAAATAAAATTCATAAACCCTCCTCATGAAGATTTCGGCAACAATAAAATAAAGAGAGGAGAAACTTAAATTGGGTGAGAAAACATAATGGAGAAAGGAGTTGGAAATTGCCACTTGTAACTCCGTTTCCTTACTCCCCATAACTTCCATTCATAATGCCAATTCCACCTCATCACATGAATTTCGTCCACATCATCATGCATTTTCGTTTAGGAGAAGTGAAAGAAAATGAAAAAGGAATTTACTTGCATGTGTAACTCCTTGCATTTAATGAAGATGATGTCATCTCGTATTTAAATTCATTTCCCTTATGTCTTTATCAAGAAACATTCATTAGCTCCCATGGTTAACCCATGGTTCCTTGAGGTCCAAGGATCAATCCTTTGTTCCTTCATTATTTTTCTCTTTTTATTTTTGTAAAGCCCACATGGAATTAGCCCATTTAACTTATCCATTCTTTAAGGCCCAATTTCATTCCATTTTATCATTAGCTAGCCCATATAAGGGAAGCCCATCAAGAAAAACATTTAAATCATAAGGCCCATTTTGGAGAAATCCTATTTATGGCCCATTAAAGCTAAAAGCTCATTTAATCATCAAGGCCCATTTAGAAATTTTTACTAAATTTTCTTTAATCAATTATTCATCATTATCCAGGAATTATTGAAGGAAAATTGTGGGTATTACATGGATTGGCCGCCGTATGCACTTCCCGATTTACCCTGGTGGTCGGTGGGAAACTTCCGTGGGACCGGGTTGGCCACCCCTGGGGATTTAGTCCATGAGACTGACTTGGATTTATCATTTTTTTAAACACACACATTCAAGCATAAGTATCAAGTACACAAAAACCAATATTTTGACACATTCAACCAACAAAGTCATCCAGCAAATCATCAAACTACATCTCATCATCATCAGGTGGTGGAGGAGGTGGAGGAGCCTGATAAGACATGTGCATCCTCTGTATCATGTCGTACATATGCTGCTGCTGCTAATACATCTACTGCTGCTGTGCATATGCTTCATTTTGCCTTTGAGCAGCTGATGACCAATCCTAACGAAGACCTCAAACCTCCTCAAAATAACCCTGAAGTTCATGATGGTAAGTCTGAACTCCATGGTAATAATCATGAACTCCTGGTGGAAGGCCTGCACATACTCATAGTATCCTTGCATGCGCTCGCCAAGATCATGAAAGCCCTGGTCCACCTTGTTGGGAAACACTAGGAAACC
>NW_027435530.1:0-1899 GCF_044706935.1 Curcuma longa
ATTTTTCTAGTAGTGCTCCAACAATTTGGTCTTGGAGATGAACTATATGATTCTTGTTTGTTCGGGGGTAGTTGGTCTCGGTCAGCTTCACCAGAATCTTGTTCTTGGCTCTGGCTGAGTGCTGGGTTCACCATCCGAGTCCTCTTCTCCTTCATTTTCTAGGACGTTCTAGTCCTAGATTCCTAGGTTCAATTTCAACTTCATCTTCATCCTATGTCTGATCATTGACTTTTGGATTTTCCTCAATAGACAACGTCAGATGATTCTATTAGTGCAGGAAGCACTAGCAAGTCAAACCTAAGTTTTGATTATGGAACTAGGATCAAGTTAAGTATGTGGTTTGACTAACAAAGTTGAAGTGAGTATGCAGAAAATAGGTTAAGTCCTAGTGCGGCTAGGCATGAAGACTTGGCAGAGTCAAAGTGCACCAGGCACAAGTCTGGACTTGGTCAGGAGGACCAAGTTGCAGATGAAATGGACTTGGTCAGGAGGACCAAGTTGCAGAGAAGAATGGACTGATCAGGAGGATCAGTTGCGTTCAAGTCCTGGGGGGCAACGACAGAGCCGAGCAAAAGTCCAACGGGTCAGGAGGACTTGGTGGGAATCAGGTAAATTCTCCCGAGAGGAGTGGGTGAGGACGTGTTCCTACGAGGAACAGTAGGCGCCGGTCTAACCCAGGATCTCACCAGAGATCCGAAGTTAAGACTCGGAGTTGGTTCGGCGAACCAACTCAATACTTTGCATGTTATATGTTGAGCTAACTTTGTGCAGGAATAGAACTTCGACGAAAGCTTAACTCAGGCCTAAAAACTGATTTTTCGGGTCTGGAGTCGACTCAGATGGGTTCTAGAGTCGACTCCAGCCGAGTCAGCCGAAGTCAGGAGTCAGCGCGTCGAGTTCTCTGCCGGAATCAGCCTGGAGTCGACTCAGATGTGCTTTTGAGTCGACTCAGGGTCAAAACTGATCGTCGCTACCGCCATCGGGACTGGAGTCGACCCAGAATGCGATTTGAGTCGACTCAGAGGAGATAAGCGAAGAAGAAGATCAAGTTTTATCTTGCCATGTCAGCTGGAGTCGACCCAGATGGCGATCTGAGTCGACTCAGGCCTACTATAAAAGAAGGCCGCGACCAGCCCTCGAGACATCACTTCTTACGCCAATTTCGCTCGTTCTCGTGACTCCCAAGTGCTCCAAACTCGACGTCGGTGTTGTGCCTTCTCCAAGTCATCTTCCCAACACACCGAGGCGACGAATTCAACTTCTGGGGAGCGAACGCGAGCATCAAAACTTCGATAACAAAAGTTGTACTTACTTTTCACAATTTGTGTACTCAGTTTTTGTAATGAAGTTTTTTTTCGACACACTTGCTGCCGTAAGGGGCAAGTGAATTAGTGGATTGCCCAAAGTAAACGGTCAAGGACCGTGGGCCTTGGAGTAGCAGCGTTGCGCTGTGAACCAAGTAAAACAAAAGTGTCCTTTCATTTCTGCACTTAGTTTCTAATTCTTGCAACTTGTCTTTTTCGCTTCCGCTTCCGCATTCGGGTTTAATCGAAAAATCGAAAAGCGTGCAAACACGCTATTCACCCCCCCCTCTAGCGTGTTTTCGATCCTACAATTGGTATTAGAGCGGGGGTTCTCTAAAATAGTTGTACCACTGACTTAAGATGGTTTTTCAAATTTTTTTTTCTCCCGCACTACTAATCCAAGACCAAGTCTTGGAAATTCTTTTTGTTTCTGTTTTTTTTGCATAAATCAATGACCCAACAAGAAGGCTCAAACACCGCAAGGCCCCCCCCTTTCGGGCTACGACGACTTTCCATACTGGAAACGACGACGGAATGTCATCTAAAATCCCAAGTGGAGATTTGGTTCGACCAATCAAGGGGCACGTACCGGGGG
>NW_027435531.1:0-1123 GCF_044706935.1 Curcuma longa
TGTTGGTGCAATAGCTGCCCCAAGTGCATTGAGTTTCAATGTTTGGCTAAACTATGTTTGAAGTTAGGCAATTCTTGTTGATCTAACATGTGTGATGCAAGTTTGCAGGAAAGTCCAAGCGTAGTCTTGGCAAAGGAAAAGTCCAAGGGTGGTCTTGGCAAAGGAAAAGTCCAAGGGTGGTCTTGGCAAAGGAAAAGTCCAAGGGTGGTCTTGGCAAAGGAAAAGTCCAAGGGTGGTCTTGGCAAGGAAAAGTCCAAGGGTGGTCTTGGCAAGGTCCAAGGGTGGTCTTGGCAAGGAGAAGTCCAAGGGTGGTCTTGGCAAAGACTTGACATGACAAAGCTGATGGAAGCATCTCAGGCTAGTGCAGGGAGGCATGAGGCTGTGGGAGGTGTTTGAAGGCCGAGGTCTAGGTCAAGAGAAGCTGAAATGGGATTTTTCAGCTTCACCAGTCGACTGGCCCTGCCAGCAGTCGACTGCTCATAAATCAGACGCACACAGAAAGATCAGTCGAGCCAGAGGAAGACAGGAGTCGACTGGTCAGTCGACTGGTGTTATGGTTAGTCGACTGTTTCCAGTCGACTGGTCTTGGACAGTCGACTGCTATTTGAACGTTGCAGAAAATAGGCAAGCATTTAATGCGCTTTAATGCGAGATTTTGTTGCCGATTGAAGGCATCAGTCGACTGGCCCTGCCAGCAGTCGACTGATGTTGCAGAGATTATAAAAGAAGCCTGCACGAGAACAACTCAATCTTTTTGCTATTCTTTCATTCTTTGTGCTTCTTCTGAGAACTTGTTTGTTCTCCATTCTCTGCTTTCTTCCTCTCCTCCTAAACAATATTTCATATCATATTTGAGGAGATCTGAAGAGTTGTAAAGGTTTCTCCGCCTTCGAGGTTTTCGAGAAGGAGAAGATTCATAGTGCATCGGGTGTGTGCGTGCGTGTGGATCCTTGGATTAGTCACCTCTGCGGAGGTGGATACCAAGTAAAATAAACCGGGTTAGCGTTGATCTCTTTCTTTCTCTTTTATATTTTTGCTTCCGCTAATCTCTGTGCAGAGAAAGATCAAGAAAAATCGAGAAACGCTATTCACCCCCCCTCTAGCTATTCAACCGATCCTAACA
>NW_027435532.1:0-1132 GCF_044706935.1 Curcuma longa
TGATACTTTTGTTTCATATCATCCCCACATTCCTAGGTGGCTTTTTGAACTATTGACTTTGTCATAGGACCTTCACTAAGGGCATCTCTTTGTTCCTTAGCCTTTTGACTTCTCGATCTAGTATCTAAATAGATCAACTTTCATAACTTAGGTCCTCTTGAACTTGCAATCTAAAGCTTATGGTGGCATATCTATCTCCTTTGTTCCTTATCATAACATGAAGAGTGCTCTTAGTCCCAACTTATAGGGAAGCATCTCTTAGGCATTTCATCATTCATAGGCCATGCATAACATAGTTATGTCCTAGTGGCCATGAAACATAAGCATGCACACCATAATACGATAAGCATAACCTAATCATGCACTCATAGGGTTAACCTAGACATGAGGTAGTGACATAAAGGAATCATACTAACATAAGTCCAACTATCATCATGTCATATCATAGCATGGCATGAAAGATCATTAGTAAGCATGGTTGAGGCTTTATCTTTCCATCTATCCTCAAAGCATTCCCTAGGTTTTAAGTAGCCTTAACCCTGGAAGGATTAAATCGACATCACATATTACATAGCTTAACATAACATATCAAGCATAGATAAAATTCTTCCCCTAACCATAATTCTTCTAAAAGCATGGGGTGTACAACCTCAAGCATGAATAGCATCGTTTCACATAACATATCCCAATAAAATTCCTAGCCATGCTCATCTTCATACATAATGCAAGGCTAGCGTAAGATTATCCTTCTTACGTATATTCATGCACATTTATACCTAACAACATTCCTTATCATCAGCACATATGCTTAGTAGAAGATTATTGTTGTTCCCATTAATATGCATGCATCTATAACATTCTTCATCCTTAAGTAAGGTAAGGTCATTGTCGTTTTCCTTAATTCATGTGCATTATAGGTAAGATTAGGTATCCTCCTATATGCCTTATCCCCTTCTAAGGTAAGAACATGTTTCCATCTTGTATGTTTTATTCAAACATATCATTATCATTAACACATTAAATACAGTAAGCATAAATTTCTTACTTACTTGGAAGCGGCAGGAAGCAGGCTTGATGTGTGTGTAGTGAGATGACAACTGACTCTGATACCAATCTGTAACGCCCGCCCTTA
>NW_027435533.1:0-1126 GCF_044706935.1 Curcuma longa
GCGTTACAGAATGGTATCAAAGCAGTTGCCATCTCACTACACACACATCAAACCTGCTTCCTGCCGCTTCCAAGTAAGTAAGAAATTTATGCTTACCATATTTAATGTTTTATGCATAATGCTATGCTTGGATGAAACATATGGAAGCATGTTCTTACCTTAGAAAGGAATAATGCATCTTACCTTATGATGCATATGAATTAAGGAAAACGACAATGACCTTACCTTACTTAAGGATGAAGAATGTTATAGATGCATGCATATTAATGGGAACAACAATAATCTTCTACTAAGCATATGTGCTGATGATAAGGAATGTTGTTAGGTATAAATGTGCATGAATATACGTAAGAAGGATAATCTTACGCTAGCCTTGCATTATGTATGAAGATGAGCATGGCTAGGAGACGTATTGACAACGTCAATAAGATAGTACACCCATCAGAATCATGGATAAAGAATTTTATTGGGATATGTTATGTGAAGTTACTATGATGCTATTCATGTTTCAGGGTGTACAAAACCTAGGGAATGCTTTGAGGATAGATGGAAAGATAAAGCCCTAAACATGTTTACTAATGATCTTCCATGCCATGCTATGATATTGACATGATGATAATTAGACTTTATGTTAGTATGATTCCTTTATGTCACTACCTTATGTCTAGGTAAGGTAACCCTATGAATGCATGCTTATGTTAGGCTTATGAATTATGATGTGCATGCTTATGTTTCATGGTCATTAGGGCACAGCTATGTTATGTATGGCTTATGCATGATGAAATGCCTAAGAGATGCTTCCCTATGAGTTGGGACTAAGAGCACTCTTCATATTATGATAAGGAACAAAGGAGATAGATATGCCACCATAAGCTTTAGATTGCAAGTTCCAGAGGACCTAAGTTATGGAAGTTGATCTATATAGATACTGGATCGAGAAGTCAAGATACTAAGGAACAAGGAAGTACCCTTAGTGAAGGTCCTGTGGAAAAGTCAACGGATCGAAATAACCACTTAGGAATGTGGGGATGATATGAAAACAGAAGTATCAGGAGTTATGTTAAAGTTCGAGGACGAACTTTTTATAAGGAAGGGGGAATTGTAACACCCCACAAAAGCCTTTCAA
>NW_027435534.1:0-8461 GCF_044706935.1 Curcuma longa
TGCTTTGTTTCTAATCCATATAATTCAAAAGTGTTGCAGAGACATGGTAATTTGATAGAAAGATTGAAGCGGCAGGGATTCATTGGAGAGGACCCATTACTGCACTGGGCCAAGAATAAGATTGTGTGCAAATTGGACCTGATCAATCCAGACATCACTATACAAGATAAGCCTCTTTCGCACATAACTCCTGCATTGAAATCTATTTTTGAAAAACATGTTAATCAGTTGTTAAAGTTAAAGGTGATTAGACCCAGTAAAAGCAGGCACTGAACTATGGCTATGATTGTTCAATCTGGTACATCCATAGATCCTGAAACAGGCAAAGAAGTCAAGGGCAAGGAGAGAATGAAGTATCAAAATGATAGAACAAGGGTGCGAAAGTGCAAATGTTTCATATGTGGAGAAGAGGGGCACTTTGCCCGAGAATGCAGAAATAAGGTGGGAAATAAGGAACGAATAGCTATGCTTGAAGAGTTGGAACTTCCAGAGGAATTTGATGTTGTCTCTATTGACCCAAAAGAAAGTGATTCTGATGCTATCTACAGTGTTTCAGAGGGAGAAACAGCAATCGAGCAGCACTGTAATTCTGCAACCAGCATTTTACTAGAAACATTATTTGTACTACTGGGCAAAGAGACTGGGTGGCAAGTACAAGTGGATATTCCAGAAGAACAATATAAATGTTTACATGCTTGGGAATTCAATATAGAATATCTTAGGAATGTTTTTGTGCAAATTTTGAATTGTAGCAAGGAGCTAATGAGAATTCCAAAGAAAGTACTTAAATCTTCATCATTATTTGATGCTATGATGATTTGGTGATGTTTGTGATGATATATGATGTTGTGAATTTCTTTCAAGGAAATTAAAAGACCAAGTGCCAAGCAAGATACAAAATGAGTGTTTTTACTTCTCATGAGTTCCTTTGTCTTGAAATGCTGAATTGAGATGGAATGATATGATATCAGAATGAAATAAATATGTTTTACAAATTAGAGGAGTTGAAAAGTTATATGAATGCTTTTACTTGCAAGTAGATGGTGCCTTGTGCATTTGGATGAAGTGATTCATGGCCGGATTTGGGAACAAAAAGAATGTCACAAAATGTTCAGAAATAATAGTGAAAAAGGAGGATGCAAACTGTAAGAATTGAGCTTGTAAACCAAATGGAAATCAAGTGCAAGTCATTTGTGCCAAAACAAAGAATTTGTGTACCAATTGTTGATTTTTGAAGCTTCTTATGGATTGGTTTCAAAGGAAATTGATTGAGATAAATTGTTGGAAATGTGTGAAGTTGAAAAAGCAAGAAGTCAGCATGTCAAAGGGTCAGTTTGAAATCAAACAGAACAAAGAAAAGAAAAGAAGAAAGGAAAAAGAAAGAAAAAAGGAAAAATTGTATTACCCTTATAAGTTGGTTTAGATTGTCTCCAAAAATTCAGCTGCAAAACAATTGAATGAGTAGGAGTGGAATGCAAGAATCATTGATACAAAATCAGATCAGATTGAAATTGAAAAAAAACAGAAAAAATGCAGAAAACAGAAAAAAAAAAAAAAGAGAGAAGAGATTGAATGTTTCAAGGGAGTATCAAAAATCTGATCAAGTGATGAACCACAGCGAAGCCCACTTCATTTTAGTTGCTTTCCAAACAACAAATTCAGATTCTAATTGTCCAAGGTTGTTGCTGCAACAGAAGAGAAGAATAAAAACCAAAACAGAAAAATCAGATTTACAGTTTGGTTTTTTCAGCCCATTCCTACAATTTTTAAGCTACTGATCTTAGCTCGAATTGCACAGAACTTTGCATGGTTATCAGC
This sequence comes from Curcuma longa, assembly GCF_044706935.1. Lineage (NCBI taxonomy): Eukaryota > Viridiplantae > Streptophyta > Magnoliopsida > Zingiberales > Zingiberaceae > Curcuma > Curcuma longa. Next base: position 1,819 of record NW_027435534.1, read on the forward strand.
ATTATCAATCAAGCTTCATTGTGGAAAAAGAATAGATGAAAATCAGTAAGAGAAGGAAAGAAAACAGAATGGAAAATCAGAGAAAATCAAAAAAAATTAGTTGTGCCAAATTGTTCAAGTGGAGTTTCAAAAATCTGATAAGTTGATGAATTCAGTAAAACCTACTCCATTTCAGTTGATTTCTAAACAACAAATTCAGATATCAAGTTGTCCAAAGTGTTGAAGGCAGCAAAAGGAAAATCAAAAACTGAAACAAAAAAAATCAGAAAAATAGGTTTTTCAGTTTTATTTTTCAGCTGTGTTCTACAATTTTTGAGGGGCTGATCCGAAATGGAATTGCACAAAAATTTTCATGATTATTAGCATTATCAATCAAGCTTCATGATGGAAAAAGAATGGAGGCAAAACAGTAAGAAACAAGAGAGAACAAGCAAAGTTTCAAATTCAATTTCAGTAATTTTTGGAATTAAGCATGCCAATGATACATTGAAATTATGGTTTCATGTGAAGTGAATTTTAGTTTCTGATGATTGGATGCTATTTCTTATCTCTTGTGAAACCTAAATGTGAAGAAATTGGGTTAAATTTCAAAGGAAAATCAAAAGATGGCACATATATGGTAACATTTGAAGCAAAATGAAGGAGGAAGAGAACTATGTATCAAGGAGGAGAATTTCAAAGATTTTGACTCAGAATTTCTTCATGGATTCAAGAACACACTTAAACAAATGGAATACAAGAGAAAGAAATCAGAAAAAGGGCAAGGTTCATTGATTAGCATTTAACTATACCCATGTCTACCACTTTCATTCACTTTCTTATTTGAATTTCTTTCCCTTGAATTTTCATTTCTAAATTCCTATATCATTTGTTTCAGTTCATGATCTCTTTATGTCTTGAATAAGCCTTGTATATGTGGATTCCAAATCAAGAATGGTGGTGGAGAGTAGAAAACAAGCAAGTCTATGGTAGTGCATGAACTTGAGTTGCTTGAGTGAGCTCCATTTCCTTTTGATCATGAATTAGAATGTAGGATGAGAGCCACTGATATTATCTATTGAAAACAACCTCGAGAGATTTACTGTGATGCATTTTTCTCAATTAATCATGAAAGGTGAAACTTACTATGTGGTTAACCGAGTACAAAGGTTAGTCCATGGATTTAAGCTTTTGAGACTCTACAACTTAGATAATTCCCTTTTAATTATTTCTAATCATGATTAAGAATTATCTAGTGGGGGTACGACCTTAGTTTATTTTGTTGACTTGAGCGGGACGCTCAAGGGTAAGTGTGGGGGAATTTGATGAGTTAGGGTTTTATATATTTTTAATCGATTTATTTTTGGGCTTTTACATGAAAATAAATTATAAAATGAATCGATTTGATCATATTTGTCCTATATTGCATAATCTGAGGCTTGATTATAATTTTCATGATTTAATGGCAATTTTTGCATTAATTGAGTTTTAATTGATTTTAGGGTTCAAATCGGATCAAGCTCTAGCTCAATCGTGGTCAAATCGAGCCAATTTGCCCAAATTGATCAAGCCAACATGGAGGACATGATCTAGATCAAGTTTGATCAAGATCCCTGAATTTTTTGGAAGCCCTAAGCTGCCCTAAAGCCCCAGATCAAGTTCTGATCATCGGATTCAAAACGGGCGGCCCAGATCCTTCAATTAATCAACCGGGTATATAAGCCGAATTTTGAGAAGTGAATAATGGCTGCGCCACTGTTCACCTTCTTCTCCCGCGACCTTCCCCTGCTCACCGACGTACCAACCAGGCCAGCCCCATCCACCCAAACTGAAACCATTGCAATCCTTGATCCTTGAGGAGTCTAAACGCCGGCCGATTGGTGAAATCTGGCAGCTGGAAAGCTAGCGACGGCGAGGGTTTCTCCGGCGCAGCAAAGCTCTATTGCTGCTGTTTCCGGCGAGTTGCTGAAAAATACGAGGCCGCGATTCGTGAAGGGGTTCTCCTAGGATCTTGGAGCACTCTTGTATCAACAGGAACATCATCGGAGCAAGGAGAAGCAATGAAATCCAGTTTTGCCAGCTGAAAACATGCCCGTGCCGAGCTCTGTTCACATCGGATGAGGGTTTCTTTGGCTGTTCATGGTTCGGGCATGCGAGCAAACAACACAACGACCAAGTTAAAGCCTCCAAAGGACCATTGAAGCCACATTTGTGGATTCAACAGCTTGATTGACAACCAAGTTGAGAAGAAACAATGGGAAAGGGAAGGCTGGATGTTTCTGATTTCTGTTCTTTCGGCATTTTTGAATTTTCTTTGTTTCTGAACTCTATTTTCAAACTCTGTTAATCAGTTCATGTTGTTGATTCCTATTGTTAATCAATTTTGTTTAGTTTAATTTAATGTTCTTTAGCTTAAATTCTATTTGATAGTTTCTGATACTTAGGATTCTATTTTGTTCGTGCCATCACTGTTCCGTGCCAACAATCTACTGTTTCATGCCAATTTCATGCCATTTGATAGGTTTGCTAGGTTTAAATTTTGATTTAAGCATTTAGGGTTTCAATAGCTCGGTTTTTGATTGTTTGATTCAACTCCACTTGAATTTAGATTTCATATGATCAACTTAGTTTCATGTAGCTTGCATTAGGTTTAGCTCGGTTCAATAGTTTCATTTTTAGGTTAGTGACTTGCATTTTTCATATACTTGCTAATTTTGAGTTATATTTCATTTTTAAACCCCAAAACCCCATTTTCATAGAAAACCCAAAAACAACGACACGATAAGCTCAATTTAAACAATTTACTACTAGTCCTTGGAAAATATGACTCGAGACCCCTATACTTCATTTGCTTGAATTCATCGTGGGTTTTCGATAAAATTAAATCAATTTGGATCCCTAATCGTGACATCTAATCTAGGGCTTATCAATATATCTGTAATATCCTAGAAATTATAGGGTTTGAATTAACCAATTAAAGACCAAGTCCTAATTGGTTTGAATTAAGTAGGTTGAAATCTAAATTAGCCAAGTCCATTTAGGTTAAATAGGTCGGATCTAGAATTAGATTAAGATTATGATAAAATAAAGGGGATGAGAAGATTCATCTCACAAAGATAAATCAAACAAAACTGATTTAATTAGGTCAAATTAGAGATCGTTTGGTTAGTGAACCAAATGAACCAAGATTGAACCAAATTGAACCAACTTAATTTGGTTCATATGGGAAGAGGTTTTGATAAATAAAATGGATGAAAAGATTCATCTTGCGAAGACGAATCCAACAAAATTCATTTGAGTCAAATCCGAGGTCGTTTGGTGAGTAAACCGAGTGAACCAAGACTTGAACCGATTTGCTATAGTAATCGGTTCAATCGTTATAATAAATCCTAGGTTTTAAGCTGGTTTAGCCCAGTAAACCCAAGTTTTAACCCAATTTTATAAGGTTACTATGCACTCCTCAAAATATCGTGACTTTCTCTCCTGCTCGCGCCCGGTCCACCGCCGCCCGGGTCTACCGGCAGAAACCTCGGGAAAACGCCCTTAAAAAGGGTCGTGCGAGGAGCCTAACCCCGCTCCTCTTCTCTTCTGCTTCCTCCGTCTCACCATCGCCACCCTCCCGGAAGCAGAGCAACAGCCGCGCAACGTCGCCAACCGCCACCGCGCTCCCCTCTGCCCGGCGTCGTCGCTGACGCAAGAAGACCAGAGCCTAGCCGCTGGGACCCCCGTCGGACGCCCGACGCTGTCCCGAACCAGTACACTGCCGTGGTTCCCTCCTCTGCCCTGTCGACGCTCCGCCGCCGCCTTCAGCCGTCCGTCGTCCGTCTCCCTTTGCCGCCGTGTGTTTTTTCCTCTGCTCGACGCCACCGCCGCCGCCGTACCCTGCCGCCCGTGCCACCGACTCCATCACCGCCGGCTGCCACCAAGGATAACCGCCAACAAAGATTGGTATTACAGGATTTATTGGTTGGTTAATTAGATTAAAGTTTAGTTAGATAATTAAGTTAATTGAATTAGATGTATATTGATTAAAGCATGGTAACTAACAGGTCTAATCGAATCCTATTACTAACTAGGTTTGATAATTAGTTAAGTTTAATGTCTTGATTAATTGATGGATTAATTATGTTGATGAATGTTAATTAACTTATCTGGTTATTAAGGAATTGACGAATTAAGTAATTAGGTTATTAAATCATTAACAGATTAATTAATCAAGCTTGATTAAGTTAGTATATTAGTTAATAAAGTAAATTAATTATGATCTTTAATTAACATAGGGTTCCTTTAATTAAGGTTTATGCCTAGTTATAAAGGAGATTAATTGAATTGGGTAAGTAGTGCTAAATCCTTGGATCGGTTGGGTTGGGATGATGATCATAGTTGCTCCGGTTTAGGCTAACTTGGATTAATTGAAATTTAATCGAGTTAGATTAACCTTAGAATCGACTAGACTTTTCTTTGATGGAAAATTTATAAAATATTATATTTAGAGGATGCCTTATTTTGCAGGACCTTAACTTGTTAATCCGGTTGTATCTGAGGGTTCTTAGTACGACGATTCATCAATCAGGTGGGTAATCTCTGTATTTGGTCAACACAAGTCTTATTTTATAGTGCATGTTTTCCTTTTCTATTATTGTTATTTGTCTCTTGATCACTTTCCTATACTTGTTGGTGGGTACCCTGATACTTTGGTCACTACAGGATTTTCTAATTGTTGATTTATTTCTATGTTGTCTACTCATGATTAATACTATTGCTACTTGTGCTAGTTATCTAGTTGATACTTATTGATATTCGTTGTTTGCTCTTACCTTCCGATTGATCTTTGTAGGATCTGATGCATTATCCTGTTGCTATCGTTGCTTGATTATTAGTTGTAGATACTTCAGACTTGAAACTTAATGTGATGTTAATGTCCTGTTGTGGCCCCCAGTTCACTGCCCCGAGGGGGGTGACTGGGGAGTGTAGAGTGCGGACAGTGACTTGCATTCAATTATGTCCTGTTTGGCCCCTTAGTTCACTGCCCTAGGGGGTGACTGGGGAAGTGTAGAGTGCGGACAGTGACTTGCATTTAATTATGTCCTGTTTGGCCCCTCAGTTCATTTCCGAGGAGTGACTGGGGAGTGTAGAGTGCGGACAGTGACTTGCATTTGTTTGTGATGTATGCCGTGTGTTTTTACATGCATTTGTTGGTAGGATTATTACATAGTTTACTTTACTCATATGTTTACGATTGTTGCACTTGCTATGATTGTTGCATTTGATGACATTACATACATGATACATGTACCTGATACCTACACCGATTGCACAGTATTATTCTTTCTTTATTGTCTCAGTTGATATACCATATCTTCTATCATGATTCATGCCATTTGTTGATACCTACTATCTGTTGATTATTGTTTACCTCTCTTGTACTTATTCAGTCTAGGTATTACATTCCTGATATTCCTATTGTTTTACCTTTGCATGCACTTCTTTCTTATACCCACTGAGTATACCTGATACTCACCACCCAGACCCTGGGATTTTTCTGTCTCCCCAGGTAACAGATAGGTTTACTTGGAGCTTGGAGATTGGCCGGCTGCTTCCATCTCACATCAGAAGACTTAGTATGTGTTGGTTTATTTGTTTTGTCGTAATTTGATATGGTTGTAATAAATTTTGTCATATTCGATATGGTTGTATATATATGTTATACATTTGTCGTGTTTCTCCGCTGCCTGGATTTTACCTTCGTACGAGGTTTCTTATATCGGATTTGGTTTCCTCATAGTGAAATGGATTTTACCTTATGTGGTAGTGATTGTTAGTTGTTGTGGCCATGTAGCCCTTACCGTGTTGTCTGTGTGTATGTATGTTTATGTACTTAAAAGACGGTAGTCCTTATTCCGGTCGCATGTGACCGTGTATTTTTGTTTGTATTCAGGAAAATTGTCATAGTTATTGGGTAGATGCTGTCAAAATTTTCGGACGGCCTCCCGGGTGCTCTTCATTTGTCACATTGATATTAACCCCATGAAAGCAACTCTTGTTTACCAAATCTCCACAAAGGATTTCCAATATAAATGGTTGCGGTATCTAGTGTTTGAAGTTGATTTCAGGAGGGAATGTTTTCCGATAGATTGTTATAAGATAAGTTCAAATGATTCAGAGCATTTAATCTTGATAAACCTTGGAATAACCACAAATAAATTATTAAAGGATAGATCTAAAGTTTCCAACCAACTCATTCTACCGATATATTTGGGATCTTGCCTTTGAAGTAGTTTCATGATAAATTTAAAGTATGAAGTCCAACAAGATATCCTAACTCTTTGGGAATATCTATTGGTGTAATCAATCGCAGATCAAGGTTGACCGGCCGATACCAAATTATGGGAGGCAGGCAGCGCTGAGATCCAAAAAGGACATGCATGTCCAGGTAAATCAAAGAAGAAAGACTGGAAAGCTAGCTAGCCAGTGTAGACTGTGGACAATTCTAGCAGAATAATTAAGGATATATAATGATATGGCATGAGATCAAGATGAAGAATTGAAGATTAGTTAAGTTAATTTCCAATATGAGGGGTACTAATGGTTCCACTGAATTAGTAGTTAGGACCAGAAAGAATCAAGATACCTCGATCAGTTTGCTGAAGAGAACCAATGAGTG